>NW_027054194.1:0-15000 GCF_011386835.1 Chrysemys picta bellii
GACCTCTTCAATGTTTTTAATGAAGTAAATACTAATGGGAATTGTGTGATCATGGGAGACTTTAACAGATATAGACTGGAGGACAAGTGCTATTAATATAATAGGGCTCAGATTTTCCTAGATGTGATAGCTGATGGATTCCTTCACCAAGTAGTTGCTGAACCAACAAGAGAGGATGCCATTTTAGATTTGGTTTTGGTGAGTAGTGAGGATCTCTTAGAAGAAATGGTTGTAGGGGACAGCCTTGGTTTGAGCGATCATGAGCTAAGTCAGTTTAAACTAAATGGAAGGGTAAACAAAAATAGATCTGTGACTAGGGTTTTTGATTTCAAAAGGGCTAACTTTAAAAAATTAAGGAAATTAGTTAGGGAAGTGGATTGGACTGAAGGACTTGTGGAACAGATGGATCAGACTGAACAGGTTCCAAACCTCTCGGAGGCTCTTACCTTCTAAACAGGGACGTCTGTTTTCTAGTAAAATCAGGAAAAAGAAAGGAGAAAACTCAAAAGAGGTTCCTCCTGGCGCTCACGTACGTGAACCCTAATACTCTCTCAGTCCTCAAAGAGAGACCTCGAGAAGGAGACTTGCTGAAGGAAAGCTACAGGGGTCTCTGAGGTTTCCCTGGCCCTGAGCCCGTCCTGCCTGGCTGATGTCAGCATCCCTCTGTGAGGTCACCACCTCCCCAGCACCTTTGACCAATAGGCTGAGGTCCTGCAAAAGGCCTTTGTGATGTCACTGTCACACCCACCCAGCAGCATTTCCACCCAGCCCCTGCCCACCTCTGAGGGATGGATTTCCCCTCCTGACCCCCAGGATGGAATCTTGTTGTCCTTCCTAGTGACCTCCAGTGCCAACCCCCCTCCTTGTACGGGGAGCTCCTGCCACATCCCCCTCAGTGCCCCTGACAGCTGTTCCACCTCCAATCCACAGCTCAAGTTCTCAGACCCCTCTCCTCCACCCCCACCCAGGTTGGGTAGGGAGGGGACTGTAGCGGGGGGGGGGGGCAGGAGGGATTCTGGCAGCAGTGAAGTGGGATGTGGGGAGGTTGAGACCTTTCCCCAAGTCACCCCAGCCACTAATGCTGAAGCCGCAGGATGGCAGCCCTGGTGAATGGGATGGATCGGCAGCCCCTGCTGACTAGGGTTACCATACGTCCGGTTTTTCCCGGACATGTCCTGCTTTTCGGCAATCAAACCCCCGTCCGGGGGGAATTGCCGAAAAGCCAAACATGTCCGGGAAAATGCCGGCCGGGCACTTCCCCTCCCGCGGCTGCTCTGCTCCGCTCCTCCCCTCTCAGACTTTAAGAGCCGAGCTGCCCGAGCCAGCGCTACTGGCTTCAGGCAGCCCTCCCCTGCCTCCGGACCCCCGAGCTGCCGGCCAGGCACTTCCCTTCCCGGGCTCCAGCTGAGCTGCTCCGCTCCTCCCCTCTCAGACTTTAAGAGCCGAGCTGCCCGAGCCAGCGCTACCGGCTTCGGGCAGCCCCCGCTGCCTCCGAACCCCGAGCCACGGGCCAGGCACTTCCCTTCCCGGTTCCAGCTGCTCTGCTCCGGCGGCTCGGGGGAAGCGCCGGCCGGGGGCGCAGGGTCTGGGGGCTGCCCGGCCAACCGTGAAGCCGGTAGCACTGGGGCAGCCCTTTCCCCATAGCTGGGAGTGGGGAGGAGGGGGCGGGGTTAGGGGAGGGGAAATGGGCGGGGCCAGGGCCCGTGGAGGGTCCTCTTTTTTTATTTATTAGACATGGTAACCCTACTGCTGACTGAATCCTCCTGTTCTCTCCAGAACGGGTCCAGCCTTGCCAGCAGCAGGACAAGCGTCCCCTGCCCATGTGCCTCAGCCCTGCCTGGTCAGACGCCATCACCCGTCAGTCCTTGGCCTCCCAGGCTGCCAGTGATGGGAGCAACTCTGGGTGGTGGCTCGGGTGACACAGACACCAGACCACTAGGAATTGGGTGCGGCCCTGTGGGACAGGAGAGTCTTGCAGAGGGCACTTGGGGGACTCTCCTGCCCTTCCCAAGAGCGATAGCACCCTGTCCTAAGAACATAAGTCTGGGATGAGGCAAAGCTTGTCATTAATTAGCCTGGCTAAAGAGCTGGGCTGGAGCTGCTCCAGGGACAAGCTGGCTCGCTCCTGCTCATGGAGGTGAATTCATCTCCCTTCCCAGGAGCACCTGCTCTCCCTTTCATTTCCCACCAGGCTCCTTGTGCCAGGCCAGCGAATGGCCACAGGATGGGAATGAGGCCTGGGCCCCGCCCCAATCTCCTGAGTCTAATGCAGCTGCTCACCTTGTCCCCCATCAGCTGCTGGGTTTCCCCCAGGAGGGAGTAGGTGACAGGGAGAGAGACACACACACACATTTGTCCTTCTGGTTGCAGGGCTTGTGTCCTTCCAATCCCATTGGTGGCTGCACAGTGGGCAGAGTCCTCGCTGCGTGCCCGGCCCAACAGAATTGCAGGGCGTGGTGTGGAACACAGAAAGAGATAGAGAGACTCATCCTCCAGCCGGGGTCAGTCTGAGAGAAATTGGCTGGGGTCCCAGTCTCACTCTTCTAGCAGGTGCCATTTCCCAGCTGGGTTCCTTACCCCTCTGGTGCAGCAGCAGCTGGTAGAGCCGGTAAAACCCCCTCCCTGGCCTGCCGGCTGATGTCCTTGGCTGGGTCACTGACGGACAGAGCTAGCTGTGCCATGTGGTGACCCATCCTGGGGAATTCCGCTGAGTTCTAATGGACGGGAGAGGGAGAGGGGACTCCATCAGCATTTTCCTGTCAGCTCCCAGTCCCCCCCGGGCCAGGACTCTCCTTCCCCTCAGCCCCTCTGCAGGAGATGCTAGAGCCAGACCCTTAATTTCCTCTGCCCCCAAGGAAGCCTGGAGCACAGGGCTGTGGGCAGGGCCCTCCATGAGGACTTGCTTCCCCAGCTGCTCCAGGATGACAGGGAGGCATGAACCTGGAGCACAGTCCCCTTAAAAGCCCAGAGTCACCACTTAACTAGGACAAGAAGAACTTGACTCAAGCCAGGCTCACTCTCTGCTCTGACTCTGCCTCCCCAAGAGGAACACTCCTAACCCACAGCCCCTGCAGCAGCAGATCCTACAGCCCGTCGGAGCCAGATCACCTACGCCTGGAGTCAGGAAGCTGGGGTCAGAGGTCACTTATGTCAAACTCAGGGAGGGTGATGGTGAATCTGAGCAGGGCCGTGCTGCTCGTAACGACCCTGGCTCTCTCTCGCGGCACCCTGGACACGATCCAGTAGTTAATGTGCTGTGGGGAAAGGAGGCAGATCAGGATCAATGGGCAGGTGCACGTATTGTGGAAATGAGACACAGACACACACCCATCCCCAGGGGGCTGAGACATTGTGCGCAGGGTGGAATATCTGATTCATTGATTGCAGAGCTTTGGAAGGGGATTGTTGCCCGCAGGACGATTCTTGAATCCTGCAGGTCACAACTTGTCATTGTCTCTCTAGACTGGAACAGTGTTCAGTGTCGGGGCTGGTCTCATCCTCCCTGCACTCCTGATTCCTGAACAATCCCCTCAGAAATCTCAGGGCCTGTCGGAGAGACGGGCTGATTCTCTGGGGCCCTCCTGTTTCTCTAGGAAGGAGCCTGTGACTCTTCTCTGAGGACCCTCTTCTGGATCTCCCAGGAGGGGTTCAGACTCTCACTCCCCAAGCCAGCCAGGGGCCCTGTGGTTAGTGCTCAACACAACCAGGCAGAGCTCTGGCTTGAAGTCCCAGCTCCTTCCTCTGTCCTTTAAGGAGGAAGGGCCTGACACTGCATTGCACTGACTGCCCTGACCAAGGATGCCCACTGGGGGCTCAGCTAGGAGGACAGACTGGAAAATGGATCTAAGAGTGAAGGTAAAATTGCCCCCCACCCCTCTCATCGGGCTCACCTCCAAGATGTACTGGAGCCTGTCGGTGTCTGGGGACTCTGCCAGCAGGTTCCCCAGCATGGCGTCCAGGAGGTCTGGCAAGACCCTAGGCAGATCCTGAAAGCAAGGGAGAGCCATGGGTCAGAGTTAGGGAAACTGGGGCTACACCTGCCACAGGATGGGAAATGGGGTCTCTGGGAAGCACTGGTGAGACCCCCAAACACATATCCTGGCCTCTCTCATTCACATCCCACTGCAGGCAATTATCAAGGATTCATGGCAGGATGACAGCTGGCTCTTCAATCCATGACTTTAGCTGATCTACCTGCACTTGGGTGGTGTCCTTCTCCATGCCCAGGGTGAAGACGGCGTGCAGGGCAGCTCGGAGGAGGTGGGTCTCCAGCTCTGGCTCCAGGGCAGGTGTCATGGTGCTGGCAAGAGAGAGGAGCCGGCATTAGACTGTGCAGTGCGGGGATGGGACTGGCACCAACATGCAGGTGAAACTGCAGGGAAATAGGCACAGGCTGGCGAGAATGGAAACTGAGGCACCGAGCCAGGGAATGACAAGGCCAAGGTTTCTCAGACAGACAGTGGCAGTGCAGGAATAGCACCTGTTCCCTGGACCCTGCTGCCCCTCCTGTATCTGATCCTGGGTGTGAGCCTCTCCCCAAAGCCATTGCAATGTTACTGGAGTGAAAAGAACAGCCCAGCCAGGAGAGAATGACCCTTCCCCGCACCTCTGCCAGAGGAACTACCCTTGGGCGGTGACCTGGGAGTGGGAGGGGCAGTGACTCCCAGCCCTGGGCCTGAGCAGCACTGGGGTTAGGGGAACCGGGCCGGAGGGTCTCGGTACCTGAGGTTGCCCACAGCAATCAGGGAGTTAGCGAGGATGGCGCCGGGTGGAGAGTTATCAGGCAGCTCCTCAATGAGCTCCTGTGAGACCCAAAGGAGACAAAGGAGCGTGTGAGATTCGGGCCTCACTGACACTTCCCAGTGAGGAGATTACACAGCCAGGGCCCCACACAGCCAGCAGGATCCCCCCACCTGCCCCCCGCTCCTCCGATTCCTGCCCAATAGTGACTACTCTCCGAATTTCTCCCATCTCTTCTCCCCAGTCTTCAGCCCCAGCAATCCCTACCCTCTGCTGCCCCTCCAGCACCAACAATCCCCCATCCATTGGCCTGGGGAGACCCCTGCCCCTCCCATATCTCTGTCCTCCCTCCAGCAGCTGGGCACCGTGTCTCGCTCACCACAATCCTCTCCGCCACAGCCGCCTTGCAGCAGTGCGGCTCCAATGTGTCCTGCCCTCTCTGCTGTGCAGCGAGACGCGGGGTGGATGGCGTGCAGGAACACGAGCTGCTGGGCCTCCTCCTGCACCCACCAGGAGTGGGGTTAGGGGAGAGAGAGCCAGTTAGCCAGGGACCTCCCTGCCCCCACACAGCAGCTGCAGGACTCAGGCCTGAATGGGGGATAGTGGGGACCCGCCCATTGTCCAAATCACCCACCACTCCACCACAAGCAGGGTCAGGAACTGGGACAGTGCCTGTGGGGGAAGGAGACCCGGCTGGTGTGTGACAGACACCCCCACCTCTGGGGTCCCAGATCATGGAGGAGAAAGGTCCCCATTAGGGCTGGTGGATCATCAGGGACAAGACCCTCTGCAGGGGGTCAGGTGCTGGGAAGGGGCAGGACAGTCTCGGTTCCAGCACAGCTGGGGTACGTTTGTACCTTTTCTCCGCCTTGGAGCTGCTCTCGGCTGTTATTGAGAGTTGCCTCCTCTGTGGCCACGTCCACCCATTCCTCCTCCTCGTCCCCTGAGTCCCTGGCAGTCCCTGCACCAGGGAGAGTGGCCTGCTGCCACTTGGGGGAAGGACAGGGGCACGGTGGGGCAATGTGTCACACCCTTCCCACCTCCGGGACCCAGGGCAGATCGGGCCCCACACTCCCCCCTCTCAGTGATGCCTTCAGCCCCCAACTCCTTCAGGAGCCCATAGCAACGAGACCCCCCCACGCTGTTCTGGACTCCCTGGGAGGTGCCTCCCCCCAACTGGAGCACCAAGGACCAAAGTGGCAGCATCTAGTGTCAGTGGGGTTCATGTGGCTCAAGCCAGACCCCTGGGCTGGGGACCCGCCCCCATAGCACTGATCGAGGGCCTGGGCCCAGGGTGTTCACAGCCCCGCCCTCACCTCTCTCTGAGCCCAGCCTGACTCCTCACCTAGAACAAAGCAGCGGCGTCCATCGGCCTCGCTGCTGCCCGAGTCCCAGGCACTGCTGCTGTCCCATGGGGAGCGGGCCGAGCTGCTGGTGGTGGGACAGGGATCCTCCACCTCCTGCCCTGGGGAGGCTGGAAGGTCCTCACTGACCGGGCAGGGCAATGCCTCCTGCTGGGAATCAGGACTGGGCTCCTGGGGCTGCTGCTGCCCACACAACATGCCCCAGAGTCACCCTGCCCGGCTCCCCTCCTGCGCTGGGTCCTGCCTGCCCAGCCGCAGCCTGGCCCAGCTCCATTTCGACCTGGCCTCTCCCACCTCGGCGCCTGCGCTGGGAGCGGGTTTTCTCCGCCAGAAGGCTGGGCACTTCCACCTCCTGGCGCGGCCGGGAGCTCCTTCCCTGCCAGCGGGGACGGAGGGGCCGCTCTGCTCCTGGGGAAGATGGCAGCTGCTTCCCTCAGGCTCTGGGGCCACCTGCAGAGCCTTCTTCCTGAACATCCTCAGGAGCCTGGCCACCCTGGAACCGAGCGGGGAGCGGGTGTGAGTCTGGGGTCAAGGCAGCCTCTCACTAACCAGCCTGCTTGGTCCCTCCCCATCCCTGCCCCAGCCAGAGCAGCTCCTCCTCCCCGCACAGGGGTGCATGTAATGCAATCTACACGCACTGGCAGGAGTTCATTGCATGATCTGCTTCCTGCTGTTTGGTTCTGGGCTGTTGGAGTACGGGCTTGCAACCATCTGTGCACACATATTATACTAATTGCATCTAGACCACATCTCCCTAGTTTGTTTGTGAGAATGTCCTTATTAACACCAAGATGGATCACATCTACTGTTTACCCACCTCCACTAGGCCCGTAACCCCGCCAAAGAAGGAGCTAGGATTGGTTTGGAATGATTTGTTCTTGACAAGTCCATGCTCACTAGTCCTAAGAACCAAATTGTCCTGTAGGTGCTGACAAACTGATTGTTTAATAAGGAGTTCCGGTATCTTTCCAGGTATGTTAATGGATGGGAAGACGTTCTTTTTCAGGGATCTCTGACGAGAACTGGGGCACAGCACTTAGTTTGTTGAGGCCATAAAATGGAGACAGGCACCTCTTCTCTCCTCCCAGCACCCCAGATACCTAAAACGGTGGGACTCACATCCCTCAATGGCTTTAAAAAAGACAATGGTTACAATGTGGCCCCGACCATTTCTGGTTTCTGCAGACTAGATGTTTTAGCAAAGTTTAGAATTCCTTGGTGCTCAACACCGTGAAACTCCCCTTTCTCCTTCACAACGGGCTTTAACGCCCCTTATCTCACCCAGGCTCTCGACTGCCCAAAGTTGGAGAATTGTCCCTGTTCCCATTGCAGATCACCCCCCACGACACACACACAGAGTCCTCCTGGTGGTGGGAGGGGAACAGAGGAAAGGACAGAAGATGTAAGAGATGAAGAGAAAGGAGGGAGGGATGGAGGAAAAGGTAAAACAAAAAGGACAAACCCTAATGTCCCCAGTGATTCTAAGGGACAAAATCCCAGGTGGGGAATAAAATTTGACCACCTTAAGCTAGTGTTTTCCATGCCTAGAATTCAGCTGGCGCCAGATGCATAAGACTGAACAGGTTCCAAACCTCTCAAAGGCTCTTACCTTCTAAACAGGGACGTCTGTTTTCTAGTAAAATCAGGAAAAACAAAAGAGAAAACTCAAAAGAGTTTCCTCCTGGCGCTCATATACGTGAACCTAAATACTCTCTCAGTCCTCAAAGAGAGAGACCTCGAGAAGGAGACTTGCTGAAGCAAAGCTACAGGGGACTCTAAGGTTTCCCTGGCCCTGCGCCCCTGTCCTGCCTGGCTGATGTCAGCATCTCTCTGTGAGGTCACCACCTCCCCAGCACCTTTGACCAATAGGCTGAGGTCCTGCAAAAGGCCTTTGTGATGTCACTGCCACACCCACCCCTCCCCTGCAGTGCTAATGTTCTGCCGCAGGCCAGACACTTTGGAGGTTTGAGCTACTCCCTGTGGATCACCCCGCTCAATGAGTGTTCATTCTAGGAAGCAAGCCGCCTAGACAGTAAAACATCACAAGCTGCTCCCAATACTACACTCGGTTTCTCAGAAATGAGTAGACTTTATGGGTAGAAGAGACAGTTAGAGCATCTAATCTGACCCCCTGCATATCACAGGCCTCCTGTCTACCACAATAGCTACTGTTGGGGTAAACACATTCCAGAAAGGCATCTAGTCTTTATTAAATGACATCAAGAGACGGAGAATCCACCACTTTCCTTGGTAGCTTCTTCCTGTGGTCAATCATCCTCGCTGTTGAATATTTGTGCCTTATTTGTCATAGGAATTTGTCTCTTTTCACCTTCCAGCCATTCCCAAACCTCAGCCAGTATTTGTAGGTGACAAATCTCATGAATTGTCACAGATTGCGGTGTTACTAGAGGGGGTTTTGGAATTAACTGATAAGTCACTGGGACCAGATGGCATTCACCCAAGAGTTCTGAAAGAACTCAGATGTGAAATTGCGGAACTACTAATTATGGTTTGTAACTTGTCCTTTAAATCAGCTTCTGTATCCATGACTGGAAGATAGCTAATGTAACGCCAATATTTAAAAAGGGCACTATTGGTGATCCCGGCAATTACGGACCAGTAAGTCTAATGTCAGTACCGGGCAAATTAGTTGAAACAATTGTAAAGAATAAAATTGTCAGACACATAGAAGAACATAAATTGTTGGGCAAAAATCAACATAGTTTAGGTAAAGGGAAATCGTGTCTTACTAATCTATTAGAGTTCTTTGAAGGGGTCAACAAACATGTGGACAAGGGGGATCCAGTGGACATAGTGTACTTAGATTTCCAGAAAGCATTTGACAAGGTCCCTCACCAAAGGGTCTTATGTAAATTAAGTTGTCATGGGATAAGAGGGAAGATCCTTTCATGGATTGAGAACTGGTTAAAAGACAGGGAACAAAGGGTAGGAATAAATGGTAAATTTTCAGAATGGAGAGGGGTAACTAGTGGTGTTCCCCAAGGGTCAGTCCTAGGCCAATGCTATTCAACTTATTCATAAATGATCTGGAGAAAGGGGTAAAAAGTGAGGTGGCAAAGTTTGCAGATGATACTAAAGTGCTCAAGATAATTAAGACCAAAGCAGACTGTGAAGAACTTCAAAAAGATCTCACAAAACTAAGTGATTGGGAAACAAAATGGCAAATGAAATTTAATGTGGACAACGTAAAGTAATGCACATTGGGAAAAATAACCCCAACTATACATACAATATGATGGGGGCTAATTTAGCTACAACGAATCAGGAAAAAGATCTTGGAGTCATCGTGGATAGTTCTCTGAAGACTTCCACGCAGTGTGCAGCGGCAGTCAAAAAAGCAAACAGGATGTTAGGAATCATTAAAAAGGGGATAGAGAATGAGACGGAGAATATCTTATTGCCCTTATATAAATCCATGGTACACCCACATCTTGAATACTGTGTACAGATGTGGTCTCCTCATCTCAAAAAAGATATACTGGCATTAGAAAAGGTTCAGAGAAGGGCAATTAAAATGATTAGAGGTTTGGAAGGGGTCCCATATGAGGAGAGATTAAAGAGGCTAGGACTTTTCAGCTTGGAAAAGAGGAGACTATGGGGGGATATGATAGAGGTACATGAAATCATGAGTGATGTGGAGAAAGTGAATAAGGAAAAGTTATTTACTTGTTCCCATAATATAAGAACTCCACTAGTAAGCTCCCTCCAGCCTGACAGTTCACCTTTCAGTACGACCCGTTGTAGTCTCCCCTTTAACCAGTTCCTTATCCACCTTTCAATTTTCATATTGATCCTCATCTTTTCCAATTTAGCTAATAATTCCCCATGTGGAACCGTATCAAATGCCTTACTGAAATCGAGGTAAATTAGATCCACTGCGTTTCCTTTGTCTAAAAAATCTGTTACCTTCTCAAAGAAGGAGATCAGGTTGGTTTGGCACGATCTACCTTTTGTAAAGCCATGTTGTATTTTGTCCCAATTACCATTGACTTCAATGTCCTTAACTACTTTCTCCTTCAAAACATTTTCTGAGACCTTGCATACTACAGATGTCAAACTAACAGGCCTGTAGTTACCCGGATCACGTTTTTTCCTTTTCTTAAAGCTAGGAACTATGTTAGCAATTCTCCAGTCATACGGTACAACCCCTGAGTTTACAGATTCATTAAAAATTCTTGCTAATGGGTTTGCAATTTCATGTGCCAGTTCTTTTAATATTCTTGGATGAAGATTATCTGGGCCCCCCGATTTAGTCCCATTAAGCTGTTCGAGTTTGTCTTCTAACTCAGATGTGGTAATATCTACCTCCATATCCTCATTCCCATTTGTCATCCTACCATTATCTCTAAGCTCCTCATTAGCCTCTGGAAGACTGAGGCAAAGTATTTGTTTAGACATTGGGCCATGCCTAGATTATCCTTAACCTCCACTCCATCCTCAGTGTTTAGTGGTCCCACTTCTTCTTTCTTTATTTTCTTCTGATTCATATGGCTATAAAACCTTTTACTATTGGTTTGAATTCCCTTTGCAAGGTCCAACTCTACATGGCTTTCGGCCTTTCTCACTTTATCCCTACATGTTCTGACCTCAGTAAGGTAGCTTTCCTTGCTGATCACTCCCATCTTCCACTCCTTGTAGGCTTTCTGCTTTTTCTTAATCATCTCTCTGAAATGCTTGCTCATCCAACTTGGTCTACAACTCCTGCCTATGAATTTTCCCCCTTTCTTGGGATGCAGGCTTCTGATAGTTTCTGCAACTTTGACTTGAAGTAATTCCAGGCCTTCTCCGCCTTTAGATCCACAAGTCCTTCAGTCCAATCCACTTCCCTATCTAATTTCCTTAATTTTTTAAAGTTAGCCCTTTTGAAATCAAAAACCCTAGTCACAGATCTATTTTTGTTTACCCTTCCATTTAGTTTAAACTGAATTAGCTCATGATCGCTCAAACCAAGGCTGTCCCCTACAACCATTTCTTCTAAGAGATCCTCACTACCCACACCAAATCTAAAATGGCATCCCCTCTTGTTGGTTCTTCAACTACTTGGTGAAGGAATCCATCAGCTATCACATCTAGGAAAATCTGAGCCCTATTATATTACTAGCACTTGTCCTCCAGTCTATATCTGGGAAGTTAAAGTCTCCCATGATCACACAATTCCCATTAGTATTTACTTCATTAAAAACATTAAAGAGGTCTCTATCCCTATCCAAATCAGACTCCTGTTCTAACAGACAGCGAACCCCCCAAAGACAGGGATAGAGCCCAGGAATCGAGATGGTGGGGAAATTTCATTGAAACCGTTTCTGTCCGAAAATCCCATTCAAACTAAACCAGTTTCTTTCTTGAAATCATATCAAGTGGCATGAAAATTCTTTGCAAAAATATTTTGTTGCAAAACAAAAGCATCTTCTGTGTCACAAAAAGAACAGGAGTACGTGTTTGTCTCGTCGCACACAAAGAGGAGACACTTAGATCTCAAAAATTAGATAAGATGTTTCAGTCTGAGCTAAGTAGTTGCTGCTCTTAACAATTGCAACATAATAAAATACAAATAAAATAGACTATTTCAGCCATTCTATTATGTCCTAATCTGATCTGAGTAAACATGATAGGACACCTCATCTTATGCACTGCTCCTAGTGACACTCTCCAATAGATCCCCATCCTCCACCTGTCGGGAGGTAGGTAGGAGCGGATTGTTATCCCTACTTGAAAGAGGGAGAAGCTAAGGCTGAGAAAGGAGAATTGACTTGTCTTAGGTCACACAGCCAGTCCGTGGCAGAGTTGGGAATAGGACCCAAGAGCCCTGATTTTCAAACTAACCATCGGATCTTGAATTTCAGACATTGAATGACCTGAATAAAGTGCTCTCAAGTGAGTTCCAGACCAGCAAGGGTTCATAGTAATTATTCAGCAAGTATTTTAGGAGAACTGGAATGGTAGAGAAAATAATGAACTGCAGAGAAGCAGCAAAATTTGTCGAACATATGACTGGTTATGACTATTTACTTGGTCTTAAAAGAAAACAACAGGTACCTGAGTCTCCTCCCTGTCAATAACGCCCTGCTCAGCCAATCAGGGTAGAGACCGAGGGGCGGGAGGATGAGGGTTCTCACCAGAGAGCCCAAAGGATGGCCCAGGTCACCGCTGGGGATCACTGTCTGAGCACTATTTCAGCCCCACATTTTTCGGTGGACCTCCCACAATGGGAGTTGTAGAGCACCGCCCATGACACACACACACACCCCTCCTGGTGGTGGGAGGGGAACAGGGGAACAGACAAAAGAAGTAAGAGATGAAGAGAAAGGAGGGAGGGATGGAGGAAAAGGTAAAAGAAAAAGGACAAACCTTAATGTCCCCAGAGATTCTAAGGGACAAAATCCCAGGTGGGGAATAAAATTTGGCCACCTTAAGCTAGTGTTTTCCATGCCTAAAATTCAGATGGCGCCAGATGCATCAGACTGAACAGGTTCCAAATCTCTCAGAGGCTCTTACCTTCTAAACAGGGATGTCAGTTTTCTAGTGAAATCAGGAAAAAGAAAGGAGAAAACTCAAAAGAGGTTCCTCCTGGTGCTCACGTACGTGACCCCTAATACTCTCTCAGACCTCAAAGAGAGACCTCGAGAAGGAGACTTGCTGAAGCAAAGCCACAGGGGTCTCTGAGGTTTCCCTGGCCCTGCGCCCCTGTCCTGCCTGGCTGATGTCAGCATCCCTCTGTGAGGTCACCACCTGCCCTACACCTTTGGCCAATAGGCTGAGGTCCTGCAAAAGGCCTTTGTGATGTCACTGCCACACCCACCCCTCCCCTGCAGTGCTAATGTCCTGCCACAGGGCAGACACTTTGGAGGTTTGAGCTACTCCTTGTGGATCACCCCGCTCAATGAGTGTTCATTCTAGGAAGCAAGCCGGCTAGACAGTAAAACATCGCAAGCTGCTCCCAATGCTACACTCGGTTTCTCAGAAATGAGTAGACTTTATGGGCAGAAGAGACAGTTAGAGCATCTAATCTGACCCCCTGCATATCACAGGCCTCCTGTCTACCACAATAGCTACTTTGGGGGCAAACACATTCCGGAAAGGCATCTAGTCTTTATTAAATGACATCAAGAGATGGAGAATCCACCACTTTCCTTGGTAGCTTCTTCCTGTGTTCAATCATCCTCGCTGTTGAATATTTGTGCCTTATTTGTCATAGGAATTTGTCTCTTTTCACCTTCCAGCCATTGGGTCTTGTTCTGCCTTTCTCTGCTCGATTAAAGAGCCCTTTAATACCCAATATTTTCTCTCCATTAAGGCACTTCAACACTTCAGTGAAGTCACCTTTCAATCTTCTTTTGATAAGCTAAACAGGTTGAGCTCTTTCAATAGCTCACTAGAAGGCATTTTTCTCCAGCCCTCAGAACATTTGGTGGCTCTTTGCTGCCCAGCTCCAATTTCTAGGACCATCTTTTTCAAAGGAGGACACCAACACTGGAGGCAGTATTCCAATAGCAGTCTCACTGCTGCAGTGTCACCTCCCTATCCTACTCACGGCTCTGCTCCTACGTCTAATGATGGCTTTAGTCCTGTTCACCACAGCATCACACTGGGAGCTCATGTTGAGAGGCTTTTCCACTCTGGCCCCTAAATCCATTTCAGAGTCACTGCTTTCCTGGATACACGTCCCCATTCTAGAGTTGTGGCCGGTGTGCCTTGTTGCCACGCATAGGACCTTGCATTGGGCTCTGCTCAAACTTGTTTTCTTTGAATGGGTCCAGCTGGCTGAATGAGCCAGATCGCTCTGTATCACTGCCCTCTCCCCATCAGGAATTACCACTCTGCCTGTATTTTGTCACCCTCCGAATCTTATCCGCAGTGATTGTATGTTTTCTCCCAATTCATTGATAACAATTATTTTTAAAAATTAGTCCTTGAGAGCTTCTTCAGACCCTTAGTACCCAGGACCTGCTCCCCACATCACAGTGAGAAATGCTGTCCAGCCCTGCTGGTACATAGGGGATAAGCACAGAACAAACGTACCTTTAGGAGCTGTGTTGTCCATAGGCTCTGAACAACATGTGGGGGTCAGCAGATTACAAACGCACAACAGACCTGTAGTGTAGACAGGTCCCAACTGCGTCTCGGTTTCCCACCCTGTAAAATGGGGAGAACAAACAAAACCTTGATTAGCTCCATTTGATAGCTGGGGAAACCGAGGCACCCAGCGGTGCAGAGACTCGCTCATGGTCCCAAAGCCAGGAATAGAAAACAGCAGATCTGATAGCCAGGCCTGGGACCTAACCCTGGTTTTCCTGGCCTTGCTGCTCTAAGTTTAGTCATAGCCTCCATGTCTTTTCCCCCATGTCCCTTAACCCCACGTCACTGCAGAAGAGAGATTTTCTGGTAGCCAACTGGCTCTCCTGCATGTGGACGTCGTTCCAAAAGACATGCTCTGGCTCAGTCCCATGCTATGGTTGGCTGAAGGAACCACTTGGTCACATTCTAGCCCTGAGTTATACAGGAGGGGCGACTAGATGCACATAATGGTCCTTTCTGACCTGAACCTCTATCAATCGCTACATTTTCTGCTGCTAGGAAGAGAACTCTGGACCTATTTTCTCTCATTCACTTTCAGTCAGAATAATTTCAATCCAGGCCAAAGGATTTCCTCTTTCATTGTGTCTTCAGCACCTTTGCGAGCAACCAGTTACTGTTACCCACAGGTTTCCAGTTTCAACCTGTCCCTGGTTGAGATGGCCAGGAAAGGGGTTGGAGCTCTGGCCCAGGTGATGCAGCTCCCTAGGGTGAAGGGAATAAGTGTGGGGGTCACGTGACAAGACGCAGCCTGTGACTAGGACCCAGGCCTGCTGAGAGATAGAAGGGCAGCCTGTGCTCA
>NW_027054195.1:0-15000 GCF_011386835.1 Chrysemys picta bellii
AAGGCTTTTCTTCCATCAATCAGTTTCAATATGTGTGGCAGTATCCATTCTTCTTTCCTTGATCCTCTTGGTTCAAGTGAAGTTGTGGCAGCTTCCTGGCAAACATCTCTAAAGCGAGCCCATTGTTCCTCTGTATCATCATTCATTACCTGCCACTCTTGAAATCCATTTGAGAACTAGATTTAAAATCCTTCCAGACTCCTGGGTCAAAGTTTTTTCACATCAAATACCATCTCTCTTTTCTTACTAGCATGTCTGTTTAGCTTCATTCTAACTGTTCTGATGATAAGACATTGATCACTTCTGATATCAGAAGTGTGAGAAAAGATTGTGTATCCAGCAGTGATTACCTCCATGGTCTGCTGATGGCAATGTGAGCCAATTGTTTCTTGGTAATTCCATCATTAGGCTTCCATGTTAGTTTGTGTTTCCTACCCTGAGGGAAACATATCCCCCCAATGCACAGGTTATATATACTGTACAGTTTGATGACTCTTTCACCATTGTCCGTTCACCCCTCTGATCCATGTTTACCCATATAATGCTCACACTCAAGGTTGTTGTTACCAATTTAGGCATTCATATCACCCATATCCAGAATGACATCACAAGCATGAACTTGGTTTAGTACATCTTGCAACTCATTGTAAAAATGTCTTTTGTTTGTTAATCATGATCACTGATAGGTACGTAACACTGGATGATAGTTACAATAGCATGATTTATAGCAAAATGTTCTCTTATCATTCATGATTGACTGGTTCCCATTCCTATAAAACTTGTGTTGCCTTTTTGTGGAGCAATGTGCCGAGTCCCTCTATGTGAGTATCATCTTGCCTTCTTGAATAGCCTTCTTCAGTAACACCTGAATAGAGTCTTCTGCCGTCAGCCCATCTCATTTTGCTCACTCCAAGAATACTAATATTGAGTTTCTGCAGTCATGAGAATGGCAAACTCATAGTGACAAAGAATTTGTAGCAAAACAGAACCAGCTGGTAAGGTGTGGCAGATTTTTTGTTAACAAAAAACAGCTGATTTTGCACAGATTTATTTATTAATCGTCTCTTAACTGGTCTTAATGAGAGAAAAGCTGAAAAAGTTGACATAGAAAATCCAGCCATGTATCCTGGAAAATACATTGCAAGTTGGAGCTGCACAAGACTGTGAAACACTGAATCTTATAGCTTTTGTTTAACTATTGATGGGGTTTTCATGTTTCTTTCACCTTTTCCTGAAATTAAATGACTTCCGCACTCCTGGTCTCCCGAGAGACCTTTCTTTGACTACAATGTGGCTGAACTTTTAGAGCTCATCCTTCTTTGTTTTGGGCTGATTTTTACTCACATCTCCTTATCATTTCAAAATCCTTCTCTGGGCCACACAGGACAGGAGTCAGTCTGTTAGTGTCGATGTGGTATAGAAATCAGGGTTTCTTTGTATGTGGTGGGAGGAGGAGAGGAGAAATGTCTGAGTATGCTTTCTTCCTGACAGGTATAGAGAGAACAGAACCCAACTAATATAACTGACCGTCTTGTTCATTAGAGCATTTGGTCAAGATTTTCAAAAGTGCCTGGTGATTTTGGGGGCCTCCATTTTAGCATGCCCAGTCTGAGACAGACTGATATTCGGAGGGCTGGTGCTTAGCACATTCTGAAATCAAGCCCTTTTAAGATGCCTCAAGCCAGAGACACAAAAATGGAAGCACCCGAACTCATGAGTCACTATGGAAAATCTTGACTATTTATTATGCTATTAACAGAATCACTCTCTTAACATCACTTTAAAGGGCAATGTGGCTTTAATATTAACAGCATTTTGTTCTGTTTTTTGCTTAGGAATAACTATGATGCCTTTGGCTGTACTTTTTCATAAGTAACTCCAGGCTTAGTGCATGCTGCTATTCCAATGCTTATACCTTTCAGTAAACCACTTTGCATTTGAAAGACACACAGATAATTTAGGGTTTACTGGCATGGCACATGCCATCATAGATTAAATATAATATAGGGTTTTTTATAGTAGCTGAGTTTTTTATCTCTGTAAACCTAAAACGTTAAACAACTCAGCCTGCTATACAAGTTTGATTCTATCCGGAAGAAGCCATCTGCTTTCCACCAAAAATCACTGTTTCCTTGATCTCTTCAAATTAATCCTGCTGTGATTAACTTCAATCCAATTAAAACGAACATGTAGGCAGCTGTACCAATCTGATTACCTGTGGACACTCCAGCATGCTCCCTCGTGGGGGGAACCAGGTTCAAAGCGAATACATCGCCTCAGACTCTCATATCACTGCTAAGATGTGTATTAGGCAGCAGTACTGTACTTGTTGTTTATGAAAAACCTTTCAGGCGTGGATCTCAAGGAACTGTATAGACACCTTTACACACTCCCTTGTGAAGAAGGTATGTGTTAGAGATGGGCCTCAGCTGCAAAGCACATGCTAGTATCTTGAGGCAGTACTGTCTAGCAGTTAGGGCACTGGTCTAAGACAGAGGGAAATGGGGTAAAATCCAAGCTCTGGCACTGACTTGGTGTATGACTTTGGGCAAGTCACGTCCCCTCCTATTTCTTGAAAGGTCCCTTTTTAAAAAAAGGAAAACATCCCCTTTCAACATTTTGAAATGCCTTTTTATAGACATTTCAGATATTTGTAGCGAGACTAAAAAAGACAAAATTAAACCCATATTTCAAAAACTCAACATTTTGATTGACATGAGCTGATATTTTATTTGTGCCAGTTCGTGACATTTTTTAGATTGATTTTTCATTCCAATTCGAGATTGGAAATGTTTTTGAATTCTCTCAAATTTTCCCAGGACGGGAAATCCATTTCCTGCCCAGCCCTAGTCCACATTAGGGATCGTACATTGGTTAAAACAAAACACAAATGCGCCTGCCTGACATATAGCTATACTGGTTAGAAAAGGGCCTGGCTCGTGACTGCCCTTTGAGAATCAAGCCAACAAAACCGAACACTCCTTTTGGCTTGCCCAAACTTCAGTTCCTGTTGTCTTAGCTTTATTTGCATAGACTCTCAGCACACCGCCATTTGGTGCTGCCGCTGTAATGTTTCTATTACCAGTGAGGCTGTGATTTCATTTAATCTTCCCATTGAGGGGCAAGAATCAATGAGAGGGGAGTATAATGAGAAGAGCGATGAGGGAGGGTGGGGAGAGAGAGAGAATGATGGAGCGTAATAGAGATGGGGAATATTGGGCATAGACAAGAGAGTGTGAAAGAGAGGAAGTGCTATGGGTAAATTGGTACACCTGGTTGAGAAATCTATCTTATTGGCTAGGAAACATATTGAAAAAACCCACAAATGTATCTTTAAAAAAAATCTGTATTTTTTGTGTTCCAGTCAAAAACTACAAATAGGTCAACAAAAAACAAATGTTCTCCCCCCAAATTCCTGATTCATCATAAAACAGTTTAGATAGAAAATGTTTAGAGCCACTCTAAAGAAAAAAGGAGGGGGATGAGGGGAGGAATGTCTTAGAGGAATGGAGGAGGATCTTGTGGGAATGCAATTGATTGGGCTGGACTAGATTGGGACTCAGGACATGAGGGTTCAATCCCTGCTTCATCTCGGGATTTTGGGTGCCCTTTGGCGAATCATTAAGGCCAAGACTGTTAAAAAATAGGAGCCTAGAACAGGTCAAAAAACCCATCCATTGTCAACAAAAAATATCATCCAAAATGTTTAGTTAGCTTCCAAAAATAGAATTGTCAGTAAAAACATTTTTTTTAAAAAAATCAATGTTTTTGATTGTTAGTACAAAGGCCCTGTCACAGTTCAGGGCAACTGCACATGTATTCCCCCTCTATGGCCCACCAATGTTACCTACTTTCAGACTTCCAGCTCCTCATCTCACATCTCTCTCCCTCCTGACCAAGGTATTTCCAGGCTACACAGTTCCCTACCTATAGTGTGAGTTCCCCAGCAAGTCAGACTGCCTAAGCAGGACTGCTTTCCTTTCTTCTCAGAGGTTACAAAAACATTTCCACAGTTGTAAAGGTACTACACTGCTTTTGCTAAGCAAGCACATTTATTCTTAAGGTTAAAGCATTACAGATACAACTGTTAAACCCATAAAAACCTACATGTGTGCTGATAAGCTTACCAGAGATCACCCCTACTCCAAAAAGGGACCTGACAGAAGTCAGACCTTAAAACCCTAACCAGGGTTTTTCCTATGGTTACTGCCTAATCACCTTGGCTCAGAACAAGCACACCCTTGGATGTGGGAGTCACTTTCTTATATAGCTTGGGACTCTGATCTTTTCTTCATGTAACATGTGATTAGCAGACCAAGGTCCCCTCCTCAGAGTGAATCTTCGAAAGCTGAATTCTTGCATAGCTGGAGGAGATACATTTGCAGACACCCCAGATTTTCTGGGAAGCTGACTTAACTTTAAATGTTCCTTTTTGTCTGGAACATTATCTCAAATAGTCCTTTGAAGCTCATAACTCTTCTTGGGGTTTACATTAGCCAAGCCTACATGCAATCCCACAATCATATGTACACATATGCTTTTTAATACAATGAACTCCTAAGACACTTTAACTTAATTCAGTAAACTTTGTCCAGGATATTGCAGGAAATTGCCATTTCTGTCACAGGCAAAAGGTCTAAAATCCATCTTCAGCCACCGGAATAAGCAATCTGATTTTCAAAAGTGCTAAGCACCCAACAGCTATCATTGAATCCAGCAGATGCCTGAATAGGGATGTAGACACGTAATTCGAGTCCAATAATTGAAAATATTGGTCTGTATAGTTATAGGGCAACCATTAGTTAATGCTGACATTTTAATGATCTTCACTGTAGGGATTTTCTTTTTTACGCAGCTGTTCTTATTGTACCATAGTTAAGATTGAGGTGAGCTTCTTGTATCAGACCTGATTCTTCTAAGCATAGTAAAGTCTTCAGCGACAATCAGCTGATCCAATGTTGTTCCCAGTAAGAGGTTGGCAGCAGCTCAGAGCCAGATTTACAGAACATCTCAGCATTTGAGCTGGGCTAATAACTGATTGTTTGGGTCAGTGGCCAAACTGGAAAAAAATTTCAGCACAATTTTTTTTTTTCAAGTTTCTTGGTGAAAACAACAAAAAAAGAGGGGGAAAAATTGATTTCACATGGAACAAAGTTTTATGTTCAGCTGAAATAAAACACTTAAAAATAAATAAGGAAAATTCCAAACCAGAAAGGCAAACTTTAATTTCAGGAATGCTTCTTTGAACTGATATTTGATATTTCCAGACACAATTCACTTAAATAACCTGAATTCACAGGTCGTAGTAGTCAACCCACATCTTCATTTTTCAGTGAAAAACTATTTGCACAGAAAATTTCACCTAGCAGATCCTCTGTGGGAGCTGCTGAGAGCTGAGCCAAAAATCTGTCTCTTGCATGGAAGCAGCATCGGGCTCAATACAGAAGTTAAAAACGTCTAGAATGGATGACAAAAAAATCCCTCTCAGCTTGATTTGACATCTGTTGGAAGAACTGACCACGGAGCATACAAGGCCGTAAGCTACCCAAGACATACAATTATAAGACGGGAGGAACTGAGAACACTTGGGAGTAATGACTTCAGCATTCCAAATTAAGGCTGATAGCATTTATGACTGAATGGTGGCACTACAACTTTGGGAATTTGCTTACTTTCTGCTAGCTCTGGGCTCCCATACAAAGGCTATTAAAAATAAGACCTGTTGCAGTTAATGGTTGTTTAACTGTTTTTTAGCTGGACTAATGTTTCCAGTGAATGCTACTTTGGTCTCTAGGGTATGGCTGGATCTGTGCTTTTTTCCTCTTAAAAAAAAAAAGAGGGGGGGGGGGCAGTGAATAATATTACTGTACTGATTTACATAAATGCAGTTTAATGCAGACTCATTTTCCAGCACTTGTATAAAGGTGATTCAGTGCCAAGCTGTTCTTATGTTTAATAGCTTCTGGGATGCAGGGAGCACTCTTCCCAATGGAGCCACATTGGAGAACTGGAAAAATTGCAATTTTTCTGCTAGTTCTAAGCTAAATACTAGGACAATGACTCCCCAACAGCAGAAAAGTCTTATTAAATTAAAGCCCTGAGTCAAAGAAATATGCTGGGCCATATTAGCAGTCAGGTAAAGATCGTCATTGTTGACCCATGTGTTTAAGTGTCGTCATCTCAAATTCTGGGAACAGATGGCATACCTGATGCTAGTATTGGTCTAATATGCAAGGTAGAAAATGCAACAATAAAAAGTAAAGTCATTGTTGCTGGATTTAATCTGCTGATTTCACAGAAATAAAGCAACGATATGCTTTTAATTACTAACATTTTGTCCCTTTTCCTTTGTGTTCTATGATAAATTATATGTGAAGCCAAGATTTTTAAAACATAGGTGCTTAAAGTTAGGCTCTAAAGTCCATATTTAAGTGCCTAAATATGGGGCCTGATTTCCAAAATGGTGAGCAATAAAACCAGTCCAAATATTTCGAATTTTCATTTAAAAAAGAAAAAAAAGAAAAGAAAAAGGAAAAAAGGTGCAATGAAATGTTCATGAGATTTTTCTTTATTGTTTGGCCAGATTTCTGTTTACTCTTGACTTCAGTGGGACTTCTCCATAAGGGCAGAATCGGAGATATTCCTCAATTGATTTCAGTGGGAGCCACTAGTTTCTCAGCAATTTTGAAAACCAGCCATTTATTTAGGTGCTTAAATATGAAATTCTAGATCAGGGGTCTCAAACTCAATTTACCTTAGGGCTAGTGCCTGTCCTCAAATCCTCCCAGCAGGCCAATAATGTCACTGAAGATGGTGTTCAGAAAAGAAAACATGTATATTTATTTTTTATTTAGAATTTCTTAGAAATAATAAAACTGTCGTACAACTTTATACAATTCTCCTTCCTTTTGAAACATCTTATCCCCCCATTGGTTCCTCTGGTCAGGTGTCAGCTAGGCTAGGTGAACTTCTTAACCCTTTACAGGTAAAAGAGGCATTAACCCTTAACTATCTGTTTATGACACCCCCCTCCCCTCTCATTTTTGAGACTCTTCACCTGTGTTTTTACTTCAGGTGCTATAGAGAGGTGCATCATAGAAACACCCACATCATATCTCTGGGATTTTGTCTTCATACATTTGGAAAGTCCTCCCAATGAATGGTATAGTATACAATTTTCAGCAGACAAAAAGCCTACCAATCCTGGAAAAAGCAGGGCATGTTTGGTGTGACGCTTCATAGAATCATAGAATCATAGAATATCAGAGTTGGAAGGGACCTCAAGAGGTCATCTAGTCCAACCCCCTGCTCAAAGCAGGACCAATTCCCAGCTAAATCATCCCAGCCAGGGCTTTGTCAAGCCGGGCCTTAAAAACCTCCAAGGAAGGAGACTCCACCACCTCCCTAGGTAACGCATTCCAGTGTTTCACCACCCTCCTAGTGAAATAGTTTTTCCTGATATCCAACCTGGACCTCCCCCACCGCAACTTGAGACCATTGCTCCTTGTTCTGTCATCTGCCACCACTGAGAACAGCCGAGCTCCATCCTCTTTGGAACCCCCCTTCAGGTAGTTGAAGGCTGCTATCAAATCCCCCCTCATTCTTCTCTTCTGGAGACTAAACAATCCCAGTTCTCTCAGCCTCTCCTCATAAGTCATGTGCTCCAGACCCCTAATCATTTTTGTTGCCCTCCGCTGGACTCTTTCCAATTTTTCCACATCCTTCTTGTAGTATGGGGCCCAAAACTGGACACAGTATTCCAGATGAGGCCTCACCAATGTCGAATAAAGGGGAACGATCACGTTCCTCGATCTGCTGGCAATGCCCCTACTTATACAGCCCAAAATGCCGTTAGCCTTCTTGGCAACAAGAGCACACTGTTGACTCATATCCAGCTTCTCGTCCACTGTGACCCCTAGGTCCTTTTCAGCAGAACTGCTACCTAGCCATTCGGTCCCTAGTCTGTAGCAGTGCATGGGATTCTTCCGTCCTAAGTGCAGGACTCTGCACTTGTCCTTGTTGAACCTCATCAGGTTTTTTTCTGCCCAATCCTCTAATTTGTCTAGGTCCCTCTGTATCCGATCCCTACCCTCTAGTGTATCTACCACGCCTCCTAGTTTAGTGTCATCTGCAAACTTGCTGAGAGTGCAGTCCACACCATCCTCCAGATCATTAATAAAGATATTAAACAAAACCGGCCCCAGGACCGACCCTTGGGGCACTCCACTTGAAACCGGCTGCCAACTAGACATGGAGCCATTGATCACTACCCGTTGAGCCCGACGATCTAGCCAGCTTTCTATCCACCTTACAGTCCATTCATCCAGCCCATACTTCTTTAACTTGGTGGCAAGAATACTGTGGGAGACAGTATCAAAAGCTTTGCTAAAGTCAAGAAATAACACATCCACTGCTTTCCCCTCATCCACAGAGCCAGTTATCTCATCATAGAAGGCAATTAGGTTAGTCAGGCACGACTTCCCCTTCGTGAATCCATGCTGACTGTTCCTGATCACTTTCCTTTCCTCTAAATGTTTCATAATTGATTCCTTGAGGACCTGCTCCATAATTTTTCCAGGGACTGAGGTGAGGCTGACTGGCCTGTAGTTCCCCGGATCCTCCTTCTTCCCTTTTTTAAAGATGGGCACTACATTAGCCTTTTTCCAGTCATCTGGGACCTCCCCCGATCGCCATGAGTTTTCAAAAATAATGGCTAATGGCTCTGCAATCTCACCCGCCAACTCCTTTAGCACCCTCGGATGCAGCGCATCCGGCCCCATGGACTTGTGCACGTCCAGTTTTTCTAAATAGTCCCGAACCACTTCTTTCTCCACAGAGGGCTGGTCACCTTCTCCCCATGCTGTACTGCCCAGTGCAGCAATCTGGGAGCTGACCTTGTGCGTGAAGACAGAGGCAAAAAAATTATTGAGTACATTAGCTTTTTCCACATCCTCGGTCACTAGGTTGCCTCCCTCATTCAGTAAGGGGCCCACACTTTCCTTGATTTTCTTCTTGTTGCTAACATACCTGAAGAAACCCTTCTTGTTACTCTTAACATCTCTTGCTAACTGCAACTCCAAGTGTGATTTGGCCTTCCTGATTTCACTCCTGCACGCCTGAGCAATATTTTTATACTCCTCCCTGGTCATTTGTCCAATCTTCCACTTCTTATAAGCCTCTTTTTTGCGTTTAAGATCAGCAAGGATTTCACTGTTTAGCCAAGCTGGTCGCCTGCCATATTTACTATTCTTTCTACACATCGGGATGGTTTGTTCCTGCAACCTCAATAAGGATTCTTTAAAATACAGCCAGCTCTCCTGGACCCCTTTGCCCTTCATGTTATTCTCCCCCAGGGGATCCTGCCCATCTGTTCCCTGAGGGAGTCAAAGTCTGCTTTTCTGAAGTCCAGGGTCCATAGTAGCGATTACTCGCAAGCTGTTTGGAGCGTCCACAGGAAGACTAAACTCTTTCACAGTCCATTGTCTATTCTTCATCGAAATATGGTTATGATATGAATATGGCATGACTAAGATATACTTTATGCAAGATGGCTCTTGTAAGATATCATTGTAAAGGTTATGATTTATTGAATGTGATTATCCAATTTGTATTCATGTATCATTTCTATATCTGAAGCTAGGAATGTTGACCATGTATGTGTATTTCAAATGTGCTAGACAATGGACTGTGAAAGAGTTTAGTCTTCCTGTGGACGCTCCAAACAGCTTGCGAGTAATCGCTACTACGACCCTGCAGAGACATGTGACTGAGCCACCTTGTACCGGACCCCACCTTGGAATGCCAGTGTTTTTCCACTGGAAGACAAAGGGTTCCCACCATACAGAAAAGCAATATAAGACAGGGGAGTGACATCATCTTGGTTTCTCTTCTGCTTCCCCGCCCAAAAAGACACTGGGAGACACCTGGAAACAAGAACTGAACGGGGGGAGAAGAGTTGAGCCCAGGCTGGAAGGGTGACTAGCCTGTGAGTAATAATAGCTCATGTTTCCAGCTGCAGGCTTTCAAGAATCTTTGCAATCTGCCTGAAAGAACATTTAGGGTGAGAAATTACTATTTGTAGCCAATTTCTTTAGTGTATTAAGTTTAGTCTGCGTGTTTTGTTTTATTTGCTCAGTAATTTGCTTTGTTCTGTTTGCTATCTCTTATAAGCCCTTAAAACCTGCCATTTATAGTTAATAAAAGTGTTTTGTTTATTATTAAACCCATTTTGTGCCATTTCTAACTGGGGAGGAAGAAGGTATGCATCTCTCTCTTCACCCTGAGGGAGAGCGCAAATTGTTATGAGCTTGCGCTGTGAAGATCTTTCTATACGGCACAAGGCAGTATTATTTTGGGTTTATCCCCCAGCAGAAGTGTGCACGTGAGGGCTGGCTGAGTCCTCTCACACAGCTGACTTCAGTCTGTGTCTGCAGCTGGGTGTGGCTCTACCTGTGTATGTGTGTGTGCGCAGGAGGCCGGAGAGCCTAATTCAGCAAAACAGGGAGAGGGAATCCAGGCCTGTGGAGCAGGAGGTCTCAGTGAAACCCCAGTACATCAGGTGGCATCCCAGAAGGGGTTCCAACCCATCACTTTTGGTATCATACTTCTGCAATTTCTTGGGCAATAAATTAACGACCAGTGACTTCAAATCCCAGAACATTGTTAGAAACAGATATTGTGGTCCCTGTTCCCTCTGTCATGCACCAAGGTAAATGAGGAAATACCATGTAGATGGGGCTCCACTCACAACGCTAGCACTTCCTGCTGGTCGTCTTGGGGATTCGCGCTGCAGGTTGGTACGCCCGCTCCCAGTTGTGTCTTGTTCTCTGTCACTTCTGCTCCCAGACCCACGTTACTCCAAGGACCGCGGCATTCTCTTCATGACACAGCCCTCCTTCCGGGTCGTGAGCTGCGTTCCCCCCTTCTGGAGCGTGTAGTCAGTGGATGCAGGGGTCTGCTCCTTCAGAATCATTCCAGGATGTTTTTAATAGTCGTGGGGTTTTTTTTGTTTGTTTATTGCTAAAATTTGCATCATATGATAGAGGTGGCACTTTCCCCCCTGCTATTGAGAGAGAAGAGTGAAAAGGAATATTTTGCAAGTCCGATTGACAAACAGTTTTGCCATACTTCTCTTATTTTGGATGTCTTGACACCAACCTAACATTTAGAACTAGAATGAGGTGAATTTTTGTGTGCATTTTTTTTTGCCAACAAATGCAGTGAGCAACACAGAAACATTTAAAGAGTTTGTGTTGATGTCACCAAGTTGTTTCAGTTGAAAAATAACCTAAACACCCCAAAATTAAAAAAAAATTCATATTATCAAAATGAAGCATTTTGATTTGAAACAACTTTTGGCTTCAATTTAAAAAATAAAATAAACCAAAAATATTTTTAAATGGTCAAAATTAAAATGAAACATTTTGTTCTGACAAAATCAGAACGTTTTGTTTGACCTGAAACATTTTTTTTCAATATTTTGATTTGCCAATTTTTAAAAAATGTTTTTGGTTTGATCCAAAGTGATTTTAATTATTGCTAGTGAACTGGAAAAAAAAATCTGTTAGTTGCCTAGCTCTAATTGTGGCTTTATAAACAATACTGTCATTCTACCAGTTTCATTCCTTTCACTGCCCATGTGAATTCACAGCATGAAGGGACAAAAAAGAAGAGACTCTACTGTGCGTGTTAGACTAGTGAGGAAAGTATTTTCTTCACTAGTCTTTCTCTGATAGTGTCTATCAGGGAGAGAAAGAGATACTCAATTATACCCAAGGCAATGGACTTTCAGCTCAGCTTGATTTTTCAATTCTATGAACAGTAGGAGACTGAAGAGGAAACAATGAGGTGAAATCAGCAAACAGAGTCAACTTTTGATTCCTAGGCCATTTAAATCCAAATTATAGTAATTTACAGAATCCAGACTAGCTAGATTTTCTTTGTTTTCCAATTTAGGTTTCACAAGCATAATCCACAAAAAGGCCCCATTTCGATTTGAACTTGATCAATGCAGATGACCTTTGCTGTCTGCTTCTCTACTAATTGGACTCCGAGTAGCTGTTCACATTAAGAACAATTGAAGTACCGTAGACAACTTTGGAACCGGAGGGAGCAGAAACACAGAAACAGAAAATTAGTTCACCCAGATTAATTGTATTCAGGTGTCCATGTGCCTGAACAGCTGCAGCAAGTGGTTTGAATCCTATTTCTGATGCTATGTTGAAAGTTCCATGTAAACAGGTGCACCTGTGGTCATTGGTAGTGCACAACACAACATGTTTTTATTATTCCTAAAACCCAGGAGCTATGTACTTATTCTTGAGCACCATCTACTGGCACCTTATTAGCGACCTATTTACATATATACAGACATCTCCTATTTACACAGCGCACTCTTGTAGCAACCTGAAAGGCCCATTAAAATTCAAAGGGCTGGATCCTCAGCTGATGTAAAAGAACATAGCTCCATTGAGCTACCACAGTTTACACCGGCCTAGGATTTGACACCCAAAAGGTACATGCTTCAAAACAGTGTTGATTTGTACTGGAGATATTCTTCAGAGCCAGTACAAGCTACAGGAAAAATTCCTTAATAATGATGGATTTTTCTGTAATGCTTTTCCTAATTGTTGAAAGCAAGGCACCTGCAGACTGACAAATAGAACACAGGAATAATCTGATAAAAAGACGATAGTCATTTGGCCATTGGTGAAAAGCTGGTGATTGGTTGACGGAATCCACAGTCACATCTGTTAGATCTTAGCATTCTGTCATTACCTCAAGAGACCTAAGGCTGAGTCTAGTAAAGAATCTTTGTGACACAAAGCAAGTCTATTTGGTGGGATTATGGGGATAAAAGACAGCTACAATAAAAATAGAGGGTGGGGGTGGAGAATTGCCACTCCAATTAGGACTTACAATGCAAGTGGCAGTCATCTGATATTGGGATCTCGTAATAAAGAGAATGGGTGCGTGAAAAAATGTCTTACACTTCTGTGACTAGCTGTTTCCCTCCACTGATAAAGCTGTCAAGTGTTCTTGGCGTGATTTATTGCTCCTCACGCTTAGCCGCTTGCCTGCCATTCCATGTATTTGCACCTGGTGGCAGCAATATTTCCAAAAGATTCATCTTCTTTGTTCGGCACCTGCACATCTCTGGAAGTAAGACAAAGGCCATTATGCGCATTAGGGGATTTATACAGCTGCAGGGATGGCAGCAAAGTGGGGATCCCTGTATATCTACCTTCATTCAACGCTTGCCTCTATGTACGACGATTCCCCGGCACTTAAACTTACTTATCAGTAGGATGACTCAGATTTCTTCAGAGACGCCAACACTTGGTACATACTGTAACTTACAATGTGCAACCTGGGGAACCCAAAAGCTTTTGGTTCTCCTGGAAGTGCTTGTGAAAGCTCCAAAGATGAGGCCCCCTAAGGCACTCCAGGAAGCTTCTGCACTGTCCAAGCCACTCCAGGATTTGAGAACTTACTAAGGCATTCCCGGCATGGGCCCACTTACCCAGGACCTCGAGACAATGATTTGGTTCTGGATGCTTGTGGTACCAAGAGGTGGCTGAGCCACTGTCTCAGCTGTAGGTGCTTTGTGTAGGCCATGGGACCAGTGGAAGAGTATGATGCTACCTTAGGAGAGTAAGGGTGGCACCACAAAGCCTCAGGTTTGGTTAGGTCCTACTGGAATGCCTCTGCTCTTTTAGGGCCCGATTATGGCCTGGCTTGCAGGCTCATGCAAGTTCGTAAAGGAGGCTTAAGCTGCCCCCTCTTGATTGGCTACCTGTACTGCTACTGAGTGTGGGAAGGGTGCAGGCTGTGAAGAGCCACTATGTCACCCCCAGGTGGGTGATAAGGGGCATCACAGCTATGCTGGCACGTGGGCAGATGTACGCTGTGTCAGGTATAGGCCCAGCGCATCTTATTCCTCTGTGTAGCACCAGGGAAACTGAGCTAATTGGTCGTGAGCTCACCAGTGAGAGGAACAGGTTCTCAACAAGGCCCTTTGTACCATCAGGAAATTTCACCATTGAGTCTGTGGCTTGGGGCTGAGCCATCTGCCAACAGTTCAGAGGTCAGAACACAGACACTTCGACACAACTCTGCTCAGGCAATATGGCTGGGAACCATGGGAGAAGAGCCCTCCATTGGAGAGCTAGTTATCTACGCTATTGATCAGATCAGAAGCTGAAATACCTTCTCTCTTGCATAATTACTTCCTGTCCAAAATAAAGCCCAAACTTGGAGAGGTCTGCAAAGAATAAGTGGGGAAAAATAAACAAACTTGTTGAAACAGAGGTTTAAGCTGATTTCAAGTTTGGAGCAAACTTCTGGCCAATTCATTTGCAATCAAAACCCAGTTTGCAGCCCGTCTATATAGAGACAGTTTTCTTTAGAAAGGACTAAATTGTTATCGCCTTTACTAAAGCTGGGTAGTATGCTACTCCTTGAGGATTTCATTGGTTTCAGTAGGACTATGCATGGCGTAAGATACCACTGGATGTAAGGGGATCAGAATATGACCCTAATTTTTCCATGAAAACGATATAAAAATCAGACAGAAGCTGGTTGAAAGTTGGCAAAAGTTTTTTGGTAAAGAAAAATATGGAGATTTTTTTCATTAAAAAAATGTTGCTGATTTTTGTTGGGAAAAAAGAATTCAGCAATATAACGTTATCTCACAGGGGGATTGCTGTACACCCCCCGTCCCCAGACATCAACTTTGAGTGGATTTCCTCCTCACCCCACATTTTGTCACTGACAGAGAAAATATTTTCTCTATCAAACTTTATTATCCACGATACAGTAACATTTAGTAGCTCCATTGCACATACATGTAGCAAGAGACATACACATAGCAAGTGCCCCAAAGATTTTACAGACAAAACAGGTGAGACGGACAAAAGAGAAACAGCATCAGCGAGACAAGTGACTTATGCAAGGTCACACAGCATGTCAAGCCAGTGCCAGGAATAGACCCTCACTCTG
>NW_027054196.1:0-15000 GCF_011386835.1 Chrysemys picta bellii
GATTTAGACCATAATCGCAGAAGCGAGAGGCCAATTAGGAGTTTTTCTTGGCTGATCAAATCACGGCCTTTGTGGAGGTCGTCTTAGAATTGGGAAATATCCAGGATCCGCTGCACTGCAACACTTTCCAAGTGTCCGTGCTCTGTGTTTAAAAGACAGCTGATATTCTTGTTAGTATTTGTATAACAATAGTCGCTAGAGGCCCATCCATGATTAGAACCCCATTGTGATAGGCACTGTGTAAACGCATCGTGAGAAACAGCCTTTCCCCAAAGAGCTTACAATCTCAATACACGTGAGCTGGGAGAGGAACCAGAGACCTGCAGCGGGGAACACATGGTGACACGGCAAACCAGTGGCAGAGCCAATAATAATTATTATTATTAATTAATAATTCCTGGCTCTTGTCACTGTTCAGGGCCCAGAGATATTTATTACTGTAACTATAGGGAATATGGTATCTCAGATACTGCTATGTGAAAACCATTGGCAAATACTGACTTTGAATGGTAGCCATTATATGGCTGGAAGCACAGGCGACATATGTATTAATGTCCATGAACTTTTCACTAGCAAGTATGTAGTTAAAGCAGTTAAGCACAGTGTAATTATAATAATTAATGGAGATAGCCCATCTCCTAGAACTGGAAGGGACCTTGAAAGGTCATCAAGTCCAGCCCCCTGCCTTCACTAGCAGTACCAAGTACTGATTTTGCCCCAGATCCATAGTGGCCCCCTCAAGGATTGAACTCATAACCCTGGGTTTAGCAGGCCAATGCTCAAACCACTGAGCTATCCCTCCCCCCTGTCTAGCTGATGTACTCCTTTTCGGGCCAGGTTTTGATCCATTCACTCTAATTGAGTAACATCTTATTGTATGAATAGTCCTACTGAAGCCAATGGGACTATTGTGGAGTAACTTGCTAATCAACATGAGTGAGGGCATCAGAATCTGGCCCTAATGTAGATTTAGTACATCGCTGTTGTAGGTTAAAGTGGTGGTGTGTGCACCCCGTACAGGATTAGAAGGGGTTAAAGTGGCCAGGAAGGCCAATGAACTGCCCTGGCTGCACCTGGAAGAAGAGCTCAGATGGGTGGGGTCGATAAAGCCCGGGAGCTGAGAATGGACAGGACTGCTGAGAAAGTCTGCAGGAAGGCAGGCTGGAGTCACTCCCTAGGAAGAGGAGGGGGTGGTTTGGAACTGGTACTCCCAGAGAAAAGGGGTAACTGGGAAGAGTAGGAGGCAGTCCAGGGGAGGCGCCGTGAGGGCTCAGAGGGTAGAGCTCAGAACTGCTGAGCTGAGGGTCCCTGCACTGGGTGGGCCCGGGCTCCCCTATTTTCCACGGGGGAAGTGGCATCATCGGGGCAGCCCAGGAGAAGGCTGCCAGAGACTGTTTGCATAGAAGGACTATGGGTAACCCCGGAAGGGGGAAACCCGGGTGGGACATGAAGAGGCTGCTGCAGTTCCTGGAGTGAGGCGGGTCCTCAGGGTGAGTGGACTCTGACAGTTAAATAGTTAACAGTCAATTGGTATGAATCACACTGGATTCTTATTAGTAGCCGTACTGCAAGAACACATGGAAAGCTTGATCCAAACCCCACTGAAGACAATCCAAAGCCTTTCATTGGACTTTGGGTCAGGTCCAAAGTCCCCAATGAGGATTCGAGCATGATTGTGCTAGGTCCTGTACAAACACATAGGAAAATGCATTCCTTGCCCCAAAGAGCTTGCAGTAACATGTAAAAGTGTTAAACATAAACCAACACAGATCACACTAATTCAGTGTTGTCAGATGCTCAGCTGGTGTAGATCAGCGTAGCTCTATTGACATCCGTAGGGCTATCCTGACTTACACCCGCGGAGGCTCTGGGCTTAGGTGCACAATGTTGTATATTTTTTGAAAAAATCATGATCTTAATTCAAAGAGTGGGGATGTACCTTAACGAGTTGAACACTGGATTTCTGCTCTCATTAGAGCTCAGCTACTGTCATTATTTTACAAGAACTACTCTTATTGGGACAAATTCCTTCTTGGTCTCACTCCATTTTGAAGTCAGAAGAATTATACCAGAAATAAACTTGTCCCTGGACTCTGAAATTAGGTATATATTTCGGGAGATGCCTTTTGATTATTTAGTCCAGACCCTTCCTCTCTGCCTTGCCATACTTCTGATTAATACAATATGCCCCACAGTGTAGATCATGCTAATAGACAGTGTTTGTAAAAATTGTAATTCTTGAAGTCACAGCACTGAATTAGAGCTTTTTTTGGTGTTTGGGTAAACCCATTTGAAATCCAGCTGCCTGCCAGCTGTGGATATTCATAGCAGTTATTCTTCTGGCTGCTTTTCACTCTAACTTTTTATTTAAAAAGCTTAATGAGTGGTTTTATTGCCATCTTAAATGTCTATTTATAATCCCTTCATCCCAAGATGAATGTGTGCATCTGATTCTTGACATCTCTGTATATTTAATATTGTACAGAGCGGTGTGGTATAATATAACTACTTTCTTGGAATGTGTTTGAAATGATTGCATTACTTGGCAGTTTGAATAACTGTGTCTGTTCATTTAAAATGTGGGTTTTGTAGATATTCAAATCTACTATTTTTAACGCAGACATTATTCCCCATTAGTCAACCATCCTTTACTTTTTCTTAACATTTCTTGGGCTCTGAATACCCATAACAGAGTGGAGAATGCTGTAAGGTTTTGGAAGAATCCACCTGGTTTGTTCTGCTGTGAAGATGCACCCAGCACTGGCTGGAGTTTTTAACATTTGGATACATAAGATTAGGTGCCTAAATCCACAGACAGGCAAGTGCAAACACCACTTAGATCCGCTTGAAGCCAACAGGACAACTCTGGAAATCAGTCTCTTTTCATTTACTGAGGGAGGTATCTAACATTATGAAGGGCTGCTAGGCAGCTAATTCACACTGATAATCAATGGGAGTTGGGTGACTAACTCCTATTTATTCCTTTGGAAATCTTCCCTGGGCAAATAAGGATTCATAGAGGTTAAGACCAGAAGGGCCCATTAGATCTAGTGTCTAGGGTTAGATTGTGCCTTCAGACACAGTCCTGGACAAGGGGTTTTGGTGTAAACAGAAGGAGACCCAGGAAGGCGCCATGACTGAGACATACTCCTCTGATTCCCTCTTGTTCTGAGAGGCTAATCATTTGCTGATGGCCCGTACCATAACTGAAAGTTATGACACACACACCATCTCCCCCACACACACACACACACGCTGGTTCAGCTGTACTGGATGGAAAGTGGGAGGGGAAAGGGATGGAGCCAAGACTCCGTTCATTCTCCACTTACTCACTGCCCACCTGCTCCAGGGAGGAAATATAACTTCTCACTCCATTGTGACTGGACTCAAAATCCAGGAAACTTGCATGGAGGAATTACGGGAGGTTTTTTACTCCTCTGCAGAAGCATGGAGTCCAAGGCACAGTCTAGTTGTAAGTATTTAGGGCTGCTATGGCGCCAATAGAATTCAGTATCAAAACTCCTATTAAATTCACTGGCACAGGATCAAGCCCTTAGGCACCTGCTTTAGAGGCCCCATGGCTAAAGCTTTTGGCTTTGATGTAGAGAAGGTATTGATTGATTTTTTTACATGTAATTATAGAACTATTTCAGCAGGCTGAGTAGAGACATTTAAACCATCATCCAGGGGAACAAGAAAACACGAGGCTAAGAAGAGTTCTGACAAGGCTGTTGGGGCCAGAGTGCGTTCATAACATGCAGGAGTAATAGGGAACATTGTGGGCTGTGCAGAAAAGGGCTCGGGGGACTTGCTAAATGATAGCAAGTTGCGCAAAGGTACATTGCCCAAGGCCATATATTCTGGGGACAATGGAGCAGATGTAGAGCTGATGTAAATCAATGTCGCTCTGTTGAAATATTTCAAAAATGGCTGAGGGTCTGTCTCATTATGCAGAATTTGGTAGCGGTGGAATAGACTGGTTTGAAAAAAGACTGAATATATTTACCCATTACATTTACCCATATCTAGATCTGAACGCAGACAGAAGCTTTTAGACAGGTCTCAAATGTTGGGGTGATCTTTTCCCCTTCTGTCTCCTTAGCATGACTGGAACTGAATATGCTTGAGAGGAGAGGCTGAGGGAACTGGGCTTCTCTAGTCTGCAGAAGAGAAGACTGAGAGGGGATTTGATAGCAGCCTTCAACTACTAGGAGGGGGGGAGGGATAGCTCAGTGGTTTGAGCAATGGCCTGCTAAACCCAGGGTTGTGAGTTCAATCCTTGAGGGGGCCATTTAGGGAACTGGGGTAAAAATCTGTCTGGGGATTGGTCCTGCTTTGAGCAGCGGGTTGGACTAGATGGCCTCCTGAGGTCTCTTCCAATCCTGATATTCTATGATTCTACCTGAAGGGGGGCTTCCAAAGAGGATGGAGCTCGGCTGTTCTCAGTGATGACAGAACAAGAAGCAAGGGTCTCAAGTTGCAGTGGGGGAGGTCTAGGTTAGATATTAGGAAAAACTATTTCACTAGGAGGGTGGTGAAGCACTGGAATGGGTTACCTAGGGAGGGGGTGGAATCTCCATCCTTAGAGGTTTTTAAGGCCCGGCTTGACAAAGCCCTGGCTGGGATGATTTAGTTTGGAATTGGTCCTGCTTTGAGCAGCGGGTTGGACTAGATGACCTCCTGAGGTCTCTTCCAGCCCTAATCTTCTATGATTCTATGCTAAATAGTCATGAGAATGGCTGTCCTTGTGGCATAATCTAGCCGTGACCAAACGCGCCAGAAATTTCCTGAGAAATACCCTTCTTGCCATATTTCCAGGCTATCTGTGTAGGTGCCAGAGTTATGCAGAGTTTGCCCATCATCTTTAAAAAGCCTGCCCAGCCTTCTTTTTGTGAGCTTGGATAACCCTTGAGAATTATAGTTCAGCAGGTACTGGAGCAAGCTGCGTGTTTCAATAAGCGGCTATCCTTGGTGCCAATGCTTTGCTATGAAGGGTCAACATGACCTGAACTGTCAAAGCAAAATCAAAACGAAAGGCTTCTGAATTTCAAAAGATCCAGACAATGAGCTCCACAACCCTTTATATTTAATTAAGTCCTATTTTTTACCAGTTGCAAAAGGCACATTATTAAGTTAACTAATACAATACACTTATCCTCAGCTGGAGTCCTCCCCGTGCCTACTGATATCATTAAATTCTATTCAGATGCCACATTTTATTGCTGTGATATATTCAACAGAGCAAGTTTTAAGCTTTCAGAAATGTCATCATAACTATACTCGGGAGCTATCTCTTTATCTTGTACCCTTTGCTATCTACGAAACAGAGAGAAATGGTCTGTTAGAGATAGCATTAGGAATAAGAAACTGGGAAGTAAAAGAAAATTACTTGCATATTACTTACCAAGGAGCTTATGAATTGGAAAAGGAGGTGCAAATGTCTTAAGAAGTGTGTGAATAATAATGATACAGATAGCAGCTGTCTTAGCTCCTACTTGAGTTGAATGTGATATACAGCAGTTGGGATCATTAGATACATGAAGAGTTACTTACTGCTCCCTGTTACATTTAAAATTTGCCTCTCTTCAGTAACAGCAGCTTCCATGCTGCAAAGATTTATGCATATGGTTAACTGTAAGTATCTTTTGCAGGATCAAGCCTATAGAAGATAATAGGCTGTGCATTCTATAGCAGTCAATCAGTGGAAATAAGTACTAGTTTAATGTAATATTTGATCAAATTCCTTATAACGTGCTTTTCCAACACACTGTGTATCACCCCTTTTCAAACATTCTTTTCCACCTAAAGAACATTCCCTTTTCCCCAGACTCTGAAATGTGGTCTCTTCTGCTTCGTACTGGTGAAAAGGGGACCTAACCAGGTTTCATCAGTGTGAAACTGGTGTCACTTCAGTCGCGTTAAGTCATCCGTCTGCCTATCTAAACTATCTACAAGGGTCAAGATTTTCAGAGACTAGTGAGCTTGGGTGACTGTTTTTGGGTGCCCAGCTTGGAAACAACTTAAATATTTTTCAGAAAGTGCTGAGCCTCCACCCTCTAAAAAGCAGGGGACCTTTACAGTATCTCTAGTTGGGGCCCAAAACCACTAGTTGCTTCTGAAAATCTTGGTGAAGGCACCTATCTCCTTGGTATCGAAGTGCTGAGCAAAAATTTCCTGACGTATATGAAGTTTGGACAACTTCTCTGTTCCCCTGGGTACGGAAGTGTCTGACTATGTGCTGGGCCAGGATATTTTTACAATGAGAATTGTAGATGGGAAAGTCTCTACCACGAAGGGCCATTATACACTTTGCTCTGAACACAGATAATTGGGGATCAAAATGCGCACTGTGTAATCCAGTCCAGAGGCAGCATCCCAACGCAAAATACTCTACCATGCGTCTCTCCAGCTGTATCATCCCTGTGAAGGGTAGATGTCTTGGGAAGAGGCGGATGGTGCCTGTGGCGAGGTGGTTTTGAGGTTCCTTTTTTGGTAAAGGCTTTGTTGATTAGAACTAGGTCTTTAACAAAAGTGTGTTCGGAAAGGAACAGAGTCAGTGGCATTTGCCAGCCAATTTTGGCTGGTTGTATTCCTGGAGATTGCATCACATGACATAATCTTTAATTCCTGGAGACTCCGGGCCAATCATGTTGGCCTTTGCTAGTTCTGCGGCCAGCTGCACCAACTTCATTCGCCTTGTGGCGGTGTCATTCAACCCCAGGAAGTAGAGACTGTAGTAATTTATCCTTGAGGTGACAGATGCATAGGCCACTATGGCTAGATCTTTGTTGGAGAAGAGAAAGTTCAGTTTCTAGACTTCACAAAGATGGAGGAAGGCATTCCATGCTGTAGCATCCTACATGGAAGTTGGAGGGAGGAGCATGGGTTGCAGGAGGGAAGAATTTGGAGGAGGCGCCAGGAAGCCAGTCTGCATGCACACAGTGAGGATCCTGCTGCCCACCACTGTAGTAACCTGCATATTAAAGAGGGAACCCATTATGTCCCTGACCTGACACATTAAATTACCTTCATGGTGTGTGTTCTGATGCCCTCAGGAGCTAGTGGGGTTTGGTCCCATGAGCAGACATGGGAGGGTGTTGCCACTCCACGTGACAATTACTCCCCTAGTATTCCAGGAGAAGGCCTATACCAGTAGCAGATTATCTCCTAGTATGTACTAGGTCCTCTCCAGTGGCTGGCATGATGCAGGGTGAGATAGCTAATACTCTGCCCAGTCCTCACTCCTGCCATGCCACTGTGACGAAGTGGGACTGTTCTTACTGTGGTCTGTGAATTCTGACAGGGGAGTGTGGCTAGGATAGTCTGCATTGGGGGATGGGAGACTGACCGACGGAGAATACCTGAGCATGTAACATGAGAACCCAGGGAGGGGTTAGAGGCCAGGTGACACCTTTGCCCCGGAAACTGAACAAAGGCTGTGGGAGGGGTCGCTGAGGGGAGAGTTTCAGGAGCTGGCTGATGACATGGCTGGGAGGCAGACAGGGCTCTGACCTCCCAAGGGGGCTGTGGTGCCCTGAGACCCCAAGATGGACCTAACTGAGGGGGTCCTGCTGTCTGTGCCTGCAAGACCTGTCTTGGACTGTATTCCTGTCATCTAAATAAACCTTCTGCTTTACTGGCTGGCTGAGAGTCATGGTGAATCGCAGGAAGTCGGAGGTGCAGGGCCTTGTGTCCCCCCACACTCCGTGACAGCCACTCCCTACCCAACTGCATAGGAGGGGGAGTAGCGCCTGCAGAGACTGCTCTAGCCCCAGTGCTACCCCATGATACAGCTGCCCTAGTCTTGGGACCAGTGCAGGGACCCCTTCAAGACACCCCAGTAACTTAAGCACACCCTTTCCCAGAGCACCAACCTTGTAGGCACTGGCTTGCAGGTCACCTCTCCAGAGACACATGATAGTTGGAGTACATAACACACAAACTCTGCAGAAGGGAGTCTAACATAATTCCTCTTTATATTAGACTGCACAAAAGATATATAGATATAGCCAAAATAATAAACACCTATCCACCTCCATTTTCTCAGCACTCTGGAGTGCTCTTTGAGATTTGAGCTTTCTAAGAAGTCCAGGATCTTCCGCCCCCCCCTGGACATCTGGCACATGCCTTCTTCTCTGGAACATGGAGTCTCTTCTCACCAGCCATTCTGGAGAGAGGGAGAATATAATGGCCAGTCCCCTTAGCTGGGTGACCCCTAGTCAGCCTCATCAGGTAATCAGTCTCCCACCATGTGATCCATTGCTTAGTTCCCAGTCTACCGGGTGGACTAGTTATCTTGAACTGACCACTTTGTCCAAGAGTGTTTCAATTTGAATAGAAGATTATCAAGGTTTAATAACCTTCTGTTGTTAGCCTTGTGTCACCACATCGTGGAATTTCATCCCAAGACAGAGATACAAAGTCAGCAGAGAAGGCAAACAAGCCCCATGTTCAAAAGGGAGTCTTCAGTCTGACACCAATACATACAGTCTCCATTATCAAACAGAATTTGTAAGTTGTACAGAAACATATTTCGCAAATCATCACAAGCTACACAGTGCTTTCTGGACTGGGACTCAGGAGAGCAGGTACTAGTCCCTGATCTGCCACTGGCCTGCTGGGTGACCTTGGGCAAGTCACTTCCCTGCTCCGTGCCTCGGTTTCCCCATATGTAAAAAGAGGGGTTATGATACTGACCTCCTTCGGAAGGATCTACAGGTGAAAAGTGCTAGATATTACTATTAAAACTCCTGTTGTGCCTGCAGCCACATCTTTGTGCTTTGTATGCCAGCCTATGTCTGAGTCGTTGTACACAGGGCTGTGGGTGCAGGTTTGCCTTTTGGAAAATTTAGTCCATAATTATTGTAAAATGACTAGATGAATTAGGAATACATTTTACTTTTTAGGGTGTAAAACAGACCATGAAATTAATATTCCGACACAGTAGAATAGTCCCTGCTATTATTTAAACTGGCTTAATTGGAGTTATAGCAATTTCAGATGGCATAGCAGCAGCACTATATAAAGTAGGTATGCGTCCCTATGAATAATACACCCATTATCCAATTCCCTTTCCCACTAATTTCATTCCCTTCCTAAAAGATGTTAAAGCCCCTGTCACCCACTTAATAATAAAGATATTTAGCTATTAGGAAAGAAATAGTGTAGGAATAAATGATGCAGGGTTGTAAGATGACAGGGTAGAGAATCAATAGAACTGAAGGTGCAGGTCTTGTACATTTTGCAATGTAATATACTGCAATCTTCTATCTGGTTTTTAACGTTATGACAACGTGACTGTGATGTTTTATGACCTACTTCCAGTTGCAGATGATTAAGAGATTCTGAATAATCAATGAAATCTCTCACTCACACACAGACACCCAATCATGTGCTTATTTGCCTTTGTAATGTGCAAAAGATGACTGAATACATAGATATCCCATCCATCTGCTGGCAGCGTTCTTCCTGAAATAGTGGCTCCCTGCACGATCCCGGCCACTGTAACCCACAGAGCTGTGCGGAGAAAGGTCATTTGGTTTTGTGAAGGATTTTGATATTTCAATCTTTGGTTTCATTCTGATGTGGATGAAAACCAAACATTTCAAAATTCTTCCTGAAAGGGACTGCCCTGGCGCCATGGCCCCTGGAAGCCCCAAGTAGGGTGCTCCATGCTAGCCTGTCAGGCAAGCTGTGGGGGAGCTTGGGAATTGAGGGGGGACTGCCAAAGAGACAGGCAGCTGTGCTGGGTTCTGAGGGACCGTCAGGGAAATCAGGCCATCTCAGCAGAATGTTTCGATTTGGATGAATCAGTAGATTCGGATGAACCCAACTAGCTCGAGTAACCCTGCTTACTCAGTGTGGCTCTGTCTCCCTCTAATGGTGGAGCCACCCACAGGTTTGAGGCCATGTGAAGGGACACACCCTCACTCTGGCAGAGAGGAGATGGATGATCTCCTCTGGGCCTGGTCAACACCAATGAGGCACACCTGTAAGGCTTGTTCTGCCTGGGGGGCGGGCGCTAGGGGAGAATGGGGAGAAACCTTCCCCACCTCAGACAGCAGAGACCGGCTCGCTGAGAGGGAGACAACAGCAGACCTCACTGCTTCCAAAGCTGTGTAACCCAGCCTCAGAGCAGTAAGCCCCAAGAGGAAGGACTGGAGATAGACCCTGTTTTTAGATGAAGCCCAAAGGGCTGACTGAGGAAGACCACCTGACATCCAGGTCACCCTTACTTCTGTTTTCCTACAAACTCCTCTCTTGTAAGGGAAGGAAGAGAGGAGACGACTTCTCTTTTGTTTGCTTGAAGAATGCCCTCCACCTTGGGTATCTGCTGTGGGGGCAGAAAGACTTTATAAAGAACTGGAAGCAGGGTCTGGAGGGGACTTAATGGCGCTCCTCCCCTCTCCCCACAGGCTGCTACTGTTTTTGAGCTAACAGAGCTGGGTCTTTTACCTCAGGCAGGAGAGGCTCATGCTTTTAAATCCTGAGATCCTAGATTACATAGAATCATAGAATATCAGGGTTGGAAGGAACCTCAGGAGGTATCTAGTCCAACCCCCTGCTCAAAGCAGGACCAACCCCAACTAAATCACCCTTCAGATAACTTCAGCTCTCTGTGATAAGATATGTTTGGATACAATCTAGAGGTAGATCCTCAGCTCAGGTAATTGTTCCATTGACTTTAATGGAGTCCTTAACGTCAATAGAGCTACCCCCATAGATACAGGTCCAAAATTTATTTAAAAAATCACCTACACCCTTATTTTTGTGCCTAAAATAGTGGGTGGCCTGTTTTTCAAAAGGGCTGAGCACCCACCAGCAGCTCTCTTGGAAGCCAGTGGGCCTTGATTGAATTAGACCAGCTGAGATTCTGAACTTTTAGAGCTGAAGGATTTTTGATACTTAATGCTAACTCATGACTGCTTTTTACCTAGCTAAAGCTATAAATAAGGGATCCAGTATTTGAGCCGGTCAAATGTATTTTATTTTTTGTGGGGAAAAAAATAGAAGAAAACAAAATATCTTGTTTTTTTAAAAACATTTATTAACCGCCATCCCCACCTCCCATCCCCCCCCAAAAAAACACACAAACTGAAAATGTGTCCAATTTTAGTTGATAAAAAGTGAAATTATGTTTGGTTTTCAGTCTTTCAACACAAACTAAAAAAAAAAGGGGGAAATGGAAATTTTCTTCTAAAAGTTCAGTTTCTTCAAAAAAGCCATTTTTATCATTAAACCCTTTTGATAATTTTTTTTTTTACAATCTCTAGTCAATATTCCTGGTGGAAACTAATAGCCGTAGGTTACTAGTGGCTGTAGCATGTTGTGTTTTCATTTGTAGTCAACTATTTACATAACATCTAACGGGGAGGTTTAAGCATTGGCCTGCTAAACCCAGGGTTGTGAGTTCAATCCTTGAGGGGGGCATTTAGGGATCTGGGGCAAAAATCTGTCTGGGGATTGGTTCTGCTTTGAGCAGGGGGTTGGACTAGATGACCTCCTGAGGTCCCTTCCAACCCTGATATTCTATGAGGGGAAGATTTTTCAAAGACACAAATGGGCATTAGACATCTAAAGCTTCTCAGTTTCAATGGAGGTTGGATCCCTAACTCCCATTTGTGTCTTTGAAAATTTCCACATAGGAAATTTACCTCTCTGAGCTGCAATTCATTAGTAAGTAGAATTAAGGGATATCTTTGTATGGTTATTTTAGAATGGAGAATTTTATACTGTTAAGCGGAGGGGTTGGGTGAGACCTCATTGAAGCTAGTGAGCTTAACCATAGTTGGTCATTCAGGATAAATGTAAGAAACAATTAAGCTCCTTTATGGAACCGGATATCTGAAACAATATCAGCCTCCACCCGAAACACAGACATGTGGCAAGGTTTGAGTAGAGGCAAAGCCATGTGGCCCAACAGGTCTCCCTGGAGACTGATACAGCAAACACAGGGGCTGGTGCACTGATTGGTGGAGTCATGTGTATCAGGGTGGTGAGAGAAGAAGCAACAAAGTCCCAGGCACAGACAGAGGCCTTGGCAGTGTGAGCCTGAGGCAATATTAAGAACTTTGGGGCGGAGTGCTGGCCGAAATAGGCTTGGAACAATGAGCAAAGAATGTCTCCTGCTTTTTGAGTGCTAATCTGTTCAGGGAAACAGGACTTTGTACACTGTAAATAAACAGGGTTGCATCAAAGAAATAGCTGATTGAGACATCAATTTCTCCTCCTAACAGAAACACTGAAAATTGGCTAACTGCTTAGGTCAAAAAGGGGTAACAATACTTTACACTCTTGCATATTTTCAAGAGATTGCCTGAAGTGGGAATGTGTTGGAATATTTATCTGCCTTCCCTTACCTGTTAATTTCCAGGCTTTTCATGCTTAATTTTTACAGTAACAATTGTGGTGAATTCATTTTAACTTTCATGTTGAGTAACAAACTGACAGGTAATGAAGCTTTTTGCTGGTGAATACACATATGCTCAAAGAAGACATTTTATTGCAAAGTATTTTAAGGCTAGACTTGCTTGCACAGATAATTATTCAAACGACAAAAAGCCATCCTTCGGCTGTGTAGCTCTATTATCGCTAGAACAGGGCAAATTATTTGTAGGGAATAATTTATGCAAAAAATTCAACCTCCTCTTCATGATTTGTGTGGAAACAGTTTACAGTTTGAAGCTTTTCACAAATAATTTGTCTGGCTATTTCTGTGACTATTTCCTGATCAGTAGGTTGTTTGCAGACATTTCATTATGAGTAGTAAGTATTTGAAATGAAAACTACACTGGTTAGTTTTGATTGGACAGATCACCACCGAGACAGGCTTCTCCTCCCTGATTCTAGTCCTGATTCAGGAAAACACTACCGTCATGACTTGAATGGGACGTAAACACATAACGTTCAGAATGTGCTTCAGTTGTTTTCAGAATGAGGATGCTTTCCTGAATTGGGACTATAATGCAGGTAACTCTTGAAATCGGGTGTCTTCTGTCAGTCGTCTTCATGACCTTAACATTCACTTTGTCGGTAGTCTCCAATGTTAGCTTAAAATCTGCTGTTTCCAATAACATTCCAGCCAGGAAACTTGCTCACCACAATATCAGTGGAAAGGGAGCACAAAGGGAACACTACCGCAACCAAAGCAAATTCCGATTTCTATCTGAGTGAATATTCAGGTGGAAACACGAGCTATTTGCTTGATTTTAATTACAGCTAACACAAAGGATATTGTGCATGGAGCAAAAGGATTTGGAATAAAGGTTTTCCCCATATATTATCTAACCGTCAAAGTATAGAATGAAGCACGTAAGTGGGTTGCTGCTTTCTCTACTTGTAATTATGTAAGACAAGGACAGCTGTTTACAATTTGCAGATTGTATTTTCTCCACCTCTGCTGGATAAAACAAAAGCCTTGGGATCATGTCGTCAAATTTGTGTAGAAGCATCAACAAGAGAGACATCCTTTTTTACAGTCTGCTCTAACTAACATGGATACTCTGGGAAGACACTGCACCATACAGGGGGGACCAGTCCGTCACTAAAATCTCATTGATGCTAATGTAGGGATGGAATTGTTACTAATCAGAGAAAATCACATACAAATAATTGCAGCTGAGGTTTTTTTAAAGCACCTAAGGGATTTCGGAGCACATGTTCCATTGACTTTCAATGAGACTAATGATCCTAAACCCCTTAGGCACCCTTGGAAAACTCCCCCTGTAACTCATTTTATTTAGAGCAAGGAAAACAATTCTTCATTTATGGACACAAGACATGAAAAGAACCATTGGAATGACCCAACTGAATGGAAGGCTGCTTGCTATTTAAGGTTTACCCCCTCAAGGAAATAAAGTAGCTAAACGCTGAAGGATGTTAACCTGGTTAAAGGTGAGGTTACAGAAAGTGGAATTTACTTTACACACTGCTTTTACAGAGAGAAACTAAAATGGAACCTGAGAAAAATGGATACAATACTATACCCCTCACCTCTCACACTGCATTGCAACCTGACTATATTGGGTTATGTGCAATTTGCACACACAACTTTATTTAACATTAGTTAAGTTTCAATACACTGAACCATACAGAAGTAGAGACTATAAAATTCAGGATTAAAAAATTGCATAATTAACCACTCTCAAGTTAGGAAATGCTAGAATGATTGTTGCCCAGGCTACCTTAATTCAGCCCCCGTGTGCGTATGCACTATAATACAGTTTTTAATAGTATGCAGAAGTGACCACTAATGAAAATTGTCGTGTAAGTGACTTAGTCAGCATCACATTGAAACTCAGTGGTAGAGGCAGGGATAGAATCTAGGTCTCCAGGGTGGCATTCAGCTGCCTTAACCATGAGACTATCCTTTATCTTTCTGCAGGAATGGGTTACCTAGGGAGGTGGTGGAATCTCCTTCCTTAGAGGTTTTTTAAGGTCAGCCTTGACAAAGCCCTGGCTGGGTTGATTTAGTTGGGGATTGGTCCTGCTTTGAGCAGGGGGTTGGACTAGATGACCTCTTGAGGTCCCTTCCAACCCTGATATTCTATGATTCTATGAGTCCCCTGCCTAATTAATTGCACAACCCACTGGGGATATCCTCTGGCAGCTCTCCACGGAGCCATGAGCACTGGTGTATACCTGGCGTGGTTCACAAACTCCCCCAACACCTGTCCCTTTTGCAATGCAAGGGAGACCCTGGTGCACATCTACTCTGACTGCATCAGGTTCTTGCCCTTCTTCCAGCTCACCTTGAACCTCCTATTGTCTCCTAGTGAGGTTCTGGCTGCACTTTTCACTGCACCTTCTGATCCACTCACACCCTGTCCATGGCCCCACAAAGTTGTGATACCTTTTCGTCAACCTCCTCCTTGCAATGGCCAAGTCAGCCATCTATCATGCCAGGAAGAGAAAGCTGGATGGCGGAGGGTGCTCTGTGACTGTGGGGCCTATTTCTGTCGCTTTATCCGAACACTTCTCTGGGTGATGTCCACTGACTCG
>NW_027054197.1:0-15000 GCF_011386835.1 Chrysemys picta bellii
TTGCAGACCCCCAGAGGTCCATGGACTGGTATAAAATAATATGGTACAAACACTTTTCACTCATCCAGGGCTCCTAATAATAGAAACTAGTTGGATTCACCTCAAATGAGCAAATCGTTTGTATATTTAAAATTTATTTGTCTAAAGAGGAGGTCAGAGATTCACTGCTTATTTTTTGCATAGATCCTTCCTTCCTTCCTTCCTTCCTTTCTTGTTAATACTTTGGGTCATGAGGACATTGGGAGGATTCCAAGGGATCTCTGCCAAAAAAGGGCCGAGACAGTATGTGCCTCGCACTGGAAAGGCTGAGGTTTGGGGGTTGTTTTTGCTCTCCAGGTTGCAGTCAACTTCCCCTCGAGCTCTCACTTACAAACTGCAGTCTCTTTCAGTTAAAAAACAATCTCCCTTCTCACTGAGCCAGAGTTCACATCATAGTGTCCAGGCTGCGTCACAAAAGAGAGGACTTCCAGGTTGTTACTGTATCCTCTCCTTTTCAGAACTTAAATGGCGTATCGGGTCATGTGCAAAACTGGAACAATGAGGCCATTTTCAGGCTCCAAGGGAGGAGGTGGGGAAGGGAAACACCTTTGCTTTGCTTTGCTTTGCAGATCAGTGAATAGCACCAGTACTTTCTTGGCTAAGAATGAAGGATTTCTTCCTACTCCCAGGCTGGGGAAAAAACCAGCATAAGCTGCTGTGTGCTAATATGAATTTCCTCTGCTCTCCTGACATAGTCATGAATTTATCTTAACATCAGTGATCCTCTCACTCAAAATAATCTCAGAGGAGTTCCTTTGATTATATTTGAGCAATAGGGGGAAACAGATTATTCACTTGGAGCGCTGCAGTCTTTTCTTGGCTGGCTGCATACAGAAGTACAGAAATGTTCTGTCTGTAACCAGAGAAGCTGGGGTCCAACATTTTCAAACCTGATGCCTAAAGTCTGGATCCTAATCAGAGTTAGTTGCTCAAAGAGGGGCCTGATCTGTACTGGACACCCTCAACTCAGCACCTCTAAAAACCAGGAGACTTCTAATTAGGAGTCTAACCTTAGCACCTGGGTTGACATTATTTTTTGGCATAAGTATCTAATCCTATTTGTTACAAACAAATGCGAATACTTGAGTCACCTCAGTGGTTTGTAGGTACAAAAGAACGTTTCATTAACGCAAAGTCTTAAAGTGACTTTCTTTAAAGGCTGCTTTGCTAGCGTACCTCAAGGGCTGGACCCGGTTCTCAATTAAAGCAATGGAAATTTCCCCCACTGATTTGAATTACTGGATCAGGGCCTAAACTGATGTGTGCTCCTTTGAGAGAGAAATCTTGCCCAGGATGCTGCATATCTGGGAAACGAGATTCTGATCTTATGGGTCTGATAGACAGCCAGAGATCAGCCAGTACTACTCGGTGAACTCATCTGATTTCGCAGTGCGATTGTGACATGCAAACAGGATTTTTAACCATCATTCAAATACAAGAATTCAGACTAGACTTAGGCCAGGAAAACACTTGAAATTGAAAATCACTCGGAGCCCACCTTGGAGAACGATTGTATGACAGCAGGTGCTAGGGTTACACACGCGTTGGTATTGGACACTGCATTACAGAGACAAATTCTGACCTGGGGCACTGCAGATACTGCCTATGTATGATTTCAGCAGGAGATGTAGGAGTGAAAATTGAGTGTGTGTTTTATGGCTTGGCTTCCTTATATCTTTCAGACCAATGAGGCAGGCAATAGGAGGGGTTAGTGCCTCTGTTCTTATCTAGGATCCTGCTTCCTAGATGTGGGTCATCTTGTGCTGTCTCTTCTTCCCCGAGACCTGGTCACCGTTCCAGCGTGCTTTGTTCCCTAGTCAGAGTCCTTGAATCTGTTCTAGGTTCACTTCCTTTGATACTGCCCGCAGGCTACCGAGGCTCTTGCTAGATGGTGGTTGCTAGTCCTCTCACATACTATAGCTGTCCAGTTCCAGGAGTGGGGAGCTTGCAGCTCTGCTCTCATGTCCCCAACTTCATACTCGCAGGGCCGGATGTGTGACTGAGGAGCACTTAGTGCAGCGGGGTGGGCCAGTGTGTACACTTTTGCACTCCCTGATCTTAGAGTCACTCTTTACCAGGCCAGTCCCTAGGGAGAAGTGAGATCAGCCTACAAACGGGGGGCGGCCACAATCATGGGGATGGTTCTCTTGGTCTGGGTGTCCTAGTCCCAGTTCTAAACCCAGGCGTAATAGTAACTGCAGGGCTGTTTCTGTTCTTGGCCCCTTTTTTGGCTCGTGTGCCCATGGGTCAGTGCTGTGCTGGCGTTCAGCTTTAGTCACACATGGGCATCGTGACAAGGAGAAAGGGCAGGTGACTACCAAGTAATGAGCAGAGAGAATGCACCTGCTTGACTCTGTGCTGGAAACTGAGGCTGATATGTTCAAAATCAGCTAGGGATTTCACTCCTAATTCCATGAACTTCAGTGGAAGAGGTGTGGCTAAACCCCCCTACGTAGCTAAGCTGAAAATCTCCGCCTGAAACTCTTGTGCATTAACAAGGTAAGATCTGGATTTCCCGGTCCTGTAAACCTAGTTCATCACAGATGCAAGGAGTCAGCAGCTCACACCCACCTGCCTCTGTGACGTGGCAGGGCGAGGGAGTTCATTAGTGAGTCAGGAGAAAATGAGTGAGAAGTTCTTGTCTTCATCCTTTCTTGCCGGAGCCTCAATTTGATGGCCCACGCCCCACCGTGCTGTAAATATGACTGGTACCCAAATGTCTTGAATCATCCATGGAAGAACATGGTGTCCTTCTGCTCAGTGCACCTAAGGCCATTTCAGTACAGAGGTGCACGCAGTAATTACACACAGCGCCCTAAGTATGAATGTGCTAGACGTGCAATATGGAAACATCACATCCAGTTTGTCTCCTAGTAACACGCAGGTGTTGTCACGAGTCATTTGAGGTAGAGCTGGTATTGAGGGCTATTGTGCCAGGCAAACTTCACTTCCATTATAAGACCCTGTTTACAGTTGCCTTTAGCTTTGCCAAACTGTAATAGTTCAGGCTGAAATTTCCTTTTGTCAGGTGTCTGCCTGAGGCTTTTTTTTCCAGAGGGGTGTGAGTGAGGGAGTTGTTCAGCTGACTCCAATTTCTTACAGTAACTTCACCGAGAAGCTCAAGCATGCCCAAGCTTTGAAGCAGGGACTTGATATTTGGCAGGAAGGTTGTCCTGGTGCCAGGGATTTGGCTTGGCCAGATTTTCACAAGCAGGGTTATACGCTTCTGAAAATCTCCATTCCCACAAGCTCAGAAAATGGTGGTGACCTCTCTGAAGAGTCTGTCTTCACTGAGCGCACTCCATCACCTCCCAGCAGAGCTGCTATGTGCCAGCTAGACTAGGCATGTGCCATCCCCGCTGTTGTGACTGAGCGTGCTGCATTCAAGAGCTGCTGGGCCGAGCAGGACTCTCCCTGCCACATCTCCTCCTCATTGCGGGGGCCACTGGGGCCTCTGGATCCAAACTGAGAGCATGAAGATTCTGTGTTCAGTGCTGCAGGTGCCGAGGCAGTGAGGAGGAGCCGTCAGTCTGAGTGGAATTCAGAGGTGTGAGAGCCATGGGTCTGGCAAAGGTCTCGGGGGTGGTGGCAATGAAAGCAATTTGAGGATGAGTTGGGGGCAGAAGGATCCGTAACCCCCAGAGCACACATCCTTCCAGAACTGGGACTAGAACCCAGGCTTCCTGAGTCTCAACAGTCCTGTGCAGGCTAGTAAATAGCTGTGAGACCCAGAGACAAAGAGAGTCTCATCCCCTTGTATGGGCTGCTCCACACAGAAAATAACAGCCTCCTCCTGCTATCAGTTACTCTTTTAGCTCAGTGCTGTGGATCTAAACATCTCAACCTTGCTGATGACTCGGGGGGGGGGGGGGAGGGAGGGAGGGAGGGAGGGAGAGGGGGACAGAAGGAGGTGTCAATATGGTTCCATAGAATGGAATTTCTGCTTTTCAGTTTCTCTTAAAAACTCACTTTTCTGTGGTTTTGCTGCAGGACTCTTGGGGGTGGAGTGGGCTGGAGAACTAGGGATGCAATGTTCTCACGAGCAATAAAATCGAGTAATTGAGAGCACATGGGATTTTTGGATATTTTTGGTTTTAATTCCAAACTTTTAAAAAGCACTTGAAAGGAGCATGTGTATGTGAAAGATTATAACATGTCTGACCCTATCAATTGAGAGCAGAGACCGAGCCTGCTCCACTTGTCCAAACCTTCTGCTAACTATGATATTTCTGGGTAAAAAGCAAACAGAACTCCCCACCCCCATCTGCACTTAAACTTGATCAAAATACCCAATTGATTTTAATTCACACCTTTCCCCCCCCCCCCCAGCTCCTTATTTCAGTACAAGTTTGTGGGGTGGATTCCCTTTAAAAATCCCAACGTATTAAATCGAAATAGGACAGAATGTGATGTTTTTGGTTTGGTTTTTTTAACCCAAAATTAAAACCAATGTTATTTTGGAGCAAATTTGAGCAAAAGCAGCCTTTAGGAAAAAACAAAAACACATATTTAAAGTGGTTTTTAATGCCTGTTTAAAATTTAAAGAAGAGAAAATGGGACCTGATCCCAATATCTGCTGGTCACCTTTAAAAGCTAAATTAGCATTTCACTATTAGTGATTATCTATTAAAAATGACAAGTTTCTCTTGCACACTTTCTGTGTAATTGTAGGAAAATTATCAACATAATGCATTTTACTGGCAGATCACTCTCCCTTCTTTAATTGATCCAGACGTGCTCTATAATTTTAGTTAATGGCTCTTAAATTTCTGGAAATTAAAACATATATAAAAATTACTTTGATTAAAATGGCATAATAAACAAGATGTATACGAATGTGCAGGGAAAGGTACATTGTATACAGCTGTCTGTAAGTCTTTATTACAATGGCGAAATGGGATTAGAAAGTCAGGCATACAATGCAGCTTTGATTGGCTGTTGGTAACATCTGTCTCCTCCATAATGGCTATTAAACATATGGATCTGATCTCACATATGTAATTTAACTGGGTTTGAGTGTAATGAAATGTCCAAGTGTTCTCCCCCCCCCCCCCCCCAGTTCTTTTGTAGATGGCTTTGTGCCTTTTTAAGTGAGGCGTCTGTTTTGTTTTTAGAGGAGGAAAGAAGCTGAACCATCACTGCTTAAACTTTCCAAAAGTCTTCACCCTGTGAGCAGAGGTCAGACTTGGAAATATACAGCCCAAAAGATGAAAGTTATGAGTAACTGGAACGAAGTGATTGATCACCTAGGTTTACTAGTATCAGAGGGGTAGCCGTGTTAGTCTGAATCTGTAAAAAGCAACAGAGGGTCCTGTGGCACCTGAAAAATGGACTAACATTCAGGTATCCATTTAACATGTTTATATTAGTAATCAGGAGTAGCAAAGGACAGAGTGTATTTTGGATGACTAGTTACTATGTTAAATGGATACCTTAATGTATAACGGGTCCAACTCAACCTCAAATATACAACTGCATACTTGGATTGGAGTATGCACTGTGGGAGTGCCGGGCCACATGCACTGTGGGAGTGCCGTGATTACTAGGGGAATCTTACTTTTGTTGCATTCCCCATCTGGTGTGCACAGTTTTGATGTTGTATAAATAAGTGTTGGCATTTAATCTCTGTAATGTCAATTGAAACACTAATGCACAAATAGCTATACTAATGTCACTCTTACAGTTCCAGGGTCAAAATTTACTCAGGTGTGGGATACCAGATTAAAAGATTAGTACAAAATGACACTAAAAACCTGGATACTTTGTATTCCGCAGCACAACAAATTGCATAGTAACTGTAAATTGAATGGAAATCGCATATGCAAACCTAGTTGTTCAGTCATTTTTAACTGTTAATGTTGCCCATTAGCTTGAAGACTACTCCTCAGTACCAATAAGTCCTGGCTTGTAAAAAATCAGCCATTTCTGAGTTAAGCATGGACAAAACAAAGATCTTGCTTTTTTGGCTAGTTAAATAATAGTGGCCCAGGTTTTCTAAAGGGCTCAATTTCTATTGTTCTCTGAGCCCTGGTCTACACTGGGGGGAGATCGATCTAAGTTACGCAACTTCAGCTACATGAATAATGTAGCTGAAGTCGACGTACTTAGATTGACTTACTGTGGTGTCTTCACCGCGATGAGTTGACTTCTGCCACTCCCCCGTCGACTCTGCCTGCGCCTCTCACAGCGCTGGAGTACAGGAGTCAATGGGAGAGGGCTCGGGGGTCGATTTATCATGTCTAGACTAGATGTGATAAATCGATCCCCACTGGATCGATCGCTGCCCGCCGATCCGGCAGGCAGTGTACCCTAAGCACTTCTGAAAATCTTCATTTAGATGCCTAAATGGGAGCTGAGCTCTTCTGCAAATCTGGCCCTGGCCTAATTGAAATGTGTCACTGGGTTATGCTCAAACTTTAACAACAAAATCACAAATCCTGTGGGTTGTGATCAGACACGGAAAATTGTAACCCAAAGGTGCCGTTTCTTTGGCAGTTAGAAGCCTGGGAAAATCAGAAGTTGCAATGGAAGGTCTGGTATCAGTAGACAAGAGATCATCACAGGAACAACTTTTTGTGTCTCCAAATTCCAGGAAAAGCTCTTTGATGGGAGGATATATCTAGGGCTTCAGACCAACTGAGTGGGAGTGGAAATGAACCAGTTCCTTCCAGCACACCTTGTTTTGCATCCTGGGATAGCATTGCAGAATCCAGCAGAGGGCTGGGCTCTGTTTCTAGATTATTCCCCACTTTCTCTCCCCTGCCCCAAATGAGGAGTTCATTTTCAGCTATTGGACCCATAAATCATTGGCAAAGTTTTCAAAAATTATAGGCTAAATTCTGCAATACAGTACAACTTGAAGACCATGGAGTTTCTTGGGTATTATACCAGTGTAACTGAGGACAGAATACATTCACGAGGACACCCAAGTTTAACTCGTTGAGTAGAGCTTGTCCATGTTTTGAGAGAGCAACCTAACTTCCATTGAAATAAATGGGAGTTAGGTCAGTGACTTCACTGGGAAAAGAACTGGGTCCAACTGAGACTGGCTGAAATGTTCTGGTCCGTTTGTTTTTGATGGGGGGAAAAAATGGCCTTTTCTGGGGGTGGAGGAATGGAAGTGTTCTGGTTCTTTGACAGAAATAGAAGCGTTTTGTGGTTTTTAGCTTTCTGTTCTTGATTTTAAAAAAAATCTTGCTTCAGCATTTTTTCACTGACAATACTTTGCACTTTTCAACCAGCTGTAGGTCCAATGCTATGGAAAGATGAGCCCATATTTTAAAATGCAGTTACACTGGGCCTTGTGATTAGAACTTAATTATGTTGATGCTTAAGCCAAACTCATGTCCATTCTCCCATAGCTGTGGCAAGAAGGTTAAAATAGGAAAAACTGATTTTAGTTGGTAAAGTAAGCAGCTCTGGCTCTAAATCCACACTGGGAACAGACCTGTGGAGTGAGCCGTTACTGTCATAGACCTATGAATGTGGTTGGGTCGCCAGGAGTACAAATCGCTGGAAAAGAGCCATGTGGGACGAGCTGTGCAGAGTGAAGAAGGCTGAATCTGTTCTCCCCTTGCCTTGCAGGAATGGCAAAAACTGAACTACGACATCTATACCTTGCGGCAAATCCGAAGGGAAGTGAGAAGCAGATGGAAGCGTATTTTGGAAGAATTAGGTAAACCTGAGGTCGTGGCTATTTTATTTGCAGCAGGACAGCTGTTCAGCAAAGGCTGTTACTGACGCCTTCATATCTTGGGGTAATCTCTTTCCCCCCACCCCCCGTTTCTTTTGTTTTGCATAGATGCAAAATGACGTAGCCACCAAGGCTTCACTGAAGATGGGTGCAGTTGGAAAGAGGTAGCGCAGAGGGACACTGGGTCCTTTCCCTCCCACCACGCAAAGGAGTGCTGGGCTGTGGCTCTCCGCAGCTGCTCATGGGCAAGCGGGCGGGCTTGGAGGAGGGGTCTGGCCACTGGCTCTGTAAACTCTGTGTGGGTCCACTAGTCAAAAAGTTGCCTTTGTGGTTACACGGAGTGGCGGTAGGTGCTCCACGAGATAAGAAAGGGGGTGACCCAGGGCAGGTGCAAGGATGTTTCACGCCCTAGGTGAGCTCCACCCCCCCCCCCCGAGTCCTGTGGCAGCTCTCCGCCTCCCCCTCCGCCCTGTGGCGCCCCCCCCCCCGCCCGGGGAGCTGTGCGGCAGCTCCCCGCCCCAGCTCACCTCTGCTCCGCGTTCTCCCCGAGCACGCTGTCGCTGCTCCACTTCTCCTGCCTCCCAGGCTTGCGACGCCAATCAGTTCTTTGGCGTCTGGGAGGGAGAGAAGCAGAGCGGGGCGGCGTGCTCAGGGGAGGAGGCAGAGCAGAGGTGAGCTGGGGCGGGGAGTTCCCCTGTGTGCCGCCCCCTCCCTTACTTGCTGCAGGAGGCCCTCCCCGCGCCCCCCTGGCCCCAGCTCCCTCCTCCTAAAGATCTGGCCACCGTGGTCGCCGCCGAAGGACCCGAAATGCCACCCCCCAAATGCTAGCGCCCTAGGTCGCCTAATGGGTTGCACCGGCCCTGGGTATCCCCTCTACCCCGCCACAACATGCATGGTGTTCATCTATTTAACGCCTGCATCGTGATACAGTATACAGTATACTCCCATTTATCCAAACCCCTATTATCCGAACCGCTGCGTTCTCCAGATCCATTTGCTGTCTCCCAGGCATCTCAGGGCCAGGACTGGGGGGAGGAGGAGGAGGATGAGCCCCCATCTTTGAGCTGCAGAGGGCTCCTGGTGACACCCAATACCTGGAGGTGCAGGGGAGGGCCGAGGATCTGCAGGCCTAGCAGAGTCCTGGCCAGGGGTCTCTGCTCTGCCCTACACCTTGTGCCTGCAGGAGTCAGATGTCGCCGGCCCAGTGGCAGTGCAGGGAACCTCTGCAGTCCGGCTGTCATGGGAGTGAGGGATCAGGGCAGAGACTCTGGCCAGGACTGCAGAGGAGAAGAATGAGCCGCCAGCCCTGGGGGAGGCCACCCTGCTGCTGAATGGCTGGCTGGGTCCAGCCTCCTTGATTAACCACATTCTGATTATCCAAATAAAATCCCTGTCCCCAGGCTATTTGGACAATGGGGTTGGGGATTATCCTGTCTTAAGAGCAAGGCAGCTCAGAATGAAAGAGCACTGATCTCGTTAAAACTACATTTTCCCCAAAGCTTTTTCTGATGAAAGTGATGTGAAATTATCCATTTTTCCTCCTCTGGTTAATACTAGCAGATCTGAAGAACCGTAAAGAAATTTTAAATAGGGTTTAAATGAATCAAACTACTTGGCAATACCCTTTTCTTTCCACTGCTTTGCCTACTTGTCCTGGAAAGAGTTAAATCCACCTTGTGATCCAAACACATCTGGCTGGTCCTCTAGAGGAAACTGCAATGATATGTGTGGCTAGAGTCCCCATGGCCTTGTGTAGTTATTGACACCTGGGCAAGATCGATGCAAAATTTCGGCAGATCAGGAAGGCAGTGATTTGCACTGCTCACGTGGAAGTCTCTCTCTGGCACAGGGGAACTGGATCACGTGTCAGTTCCTGGGCTTTTTGCTTTTGCAAAGACGTGACCACTAAGAGAAAAGGAATTTTGTTTTCCCAAATGTGATGATGGAGGGAATCTTATGCACTGAAACTGTGAATCATTGTTAACCTTTATCAACCAGACTTGGTTAGCTTCTACACACTGCTTATTACAGATCCGTAATGCACTGAGCTCCTTAGATATAAAGTACTACACTAGCATAGGGTTACCATTCGTCCGGATTTACCCGGACATGTCCTCCTTTTTGTGCTAAAAATAGCGTCCGGAGGGAATTTGTAAAGCACTCACAATGTCCGGGATTTCCCCCCTCCCCCGGCAGAGAAGAGCGAGCGGCTGGGAGGGCTGCAGGAAAGTCCCGGGCTGGACTCAGGAGCAGCTGGAGAGGAGCTCCACCCTGCATTCTGAGCAAGTGTCTCAGCACAAAGTGCAGCCCTCCCCTTTTGCAACTGGGAGCGGTTTCTGCCATGCAGCGTAGCAAAACGGGAGCGAGAGCACTTTGTGCTGATACAAGGACAGCTCTCCCCTGCAGCCCAGTCCGGCAGCACTGTGCAGGGCCAGGGACCGGGTTTTGTTGTGCAGGGCCAGGGACCGGGTTTTGTTGTGCTGGGGAGCTTAGCCACGTGTCCGGCTCGCACAGAGCCCAACACCCTGTTCTGAGCAGCAGGGTAAGGGGGGCAGGAGAAGGGGCAGGGAGGTTCTGGAGGGGGCAGTCAAGAAACAGGGGGGGCTTTTTGGGGGGAGTGGAGAAAGTTTTGGGCAGTCAGGGTACAGGTAGGGGGTAGGGTCCTGGTGGGCAGTTGGGGGGGGGGTCTTAGGAGGGGGCAGTTAGGGGACAAGGAACAGGGAGTCTTAGGTAGGGGGTGGGGTTCTGGAGGGCAGTTAGGAGCAGGGGTCCCAGGAGGGGGCAGTCAGGGGACAAGGAGCGGGGGGTAGGGGGCTGGGAGTTCTGGGGGGGAGCTGTCAGGGGGCAGGAGTGGGGAGAGGGATCGGAGCAGTCAGGGGACAGGGAGCAGAGGGGTTTAGATGGGTTGGGAGTTCTGGGGGGGGCTGTCAGGGGGCAGGAGTGCGGAGAGGGATCGGAGCAGTCAGGGGACAGGGAGCAGAGGGGTTTAGATGGGTTAGGAGTTCTGGGGGGGGCTGTCAGGGGGTGGAGAGTGGTTGGATGGGGCGTGGGAGTCCCAGGGGTCTGTCTGGGGGTGGGGGTGTGGATAAAGGTTGGGGCAGTCAGGGGACAAGAGGCAGGGAGGCTTAGATAGGGAGTGGAGTCCTGGGGGGCAGTTAGGGGCAGGGGTCCCAGGAGGGGGTAGTCAGGGGACAAGGAACGGGGGGAGGGTTGGGAGGTCAGGGGGGGCGGGAAGTGGGAGGGGCAGGGGCGGGGCTAGGGCGGGGCTCCTCCCGTCCTCTTTTTTGCTCGCTGAAATATGGTAACCCTACACTAGCACAAAATCCTTTTCAAACACTAACACCTCTGTGATGTATAAGAAATCCTCTACCTATCTTCCCCTGGGCTGGGGAAACATAAGACACAAATCAAGTAATTTGATGGGCCTACGCAGGAAGACAGTAGCAAAACTAGATATAAACCACCAGATCTCCAGACTCCCAGTCCCATGTTTTAACCACAAGCCCATACAGACCAACTTTATCAGTAGAACCTTTATGACGCTGTAATCCCAGACTTCCTGGGGCCAGGGTTATGGGTAGATCACAGAGATTACATGCCAAGTCGCTTTCTTCCCACAGATGCTTCTCTTATTTAAAAAAAAAGCTGACTGTTTCAGTCCCAAACAACTACCTGCACTTTTTACTCTTGCAGTGTTGCTTTTTCCCTTCAGTTGGTTGGCTTTTTTTAAAAAAATTTTGGCCTGAAATTTGGAACTGAATATGTTCAGTTCTATCAGCAACATAGGGGCTTGCTGGATCACGAAAAGAGCAGGGCACCCACCTACACTGAACGTACTCACTGTCTACGCACATGGAGCAGTCAAAGACTGAATCGGCACAAGTAAAGGCCCCTTAATCAGAAAAGCACAATGCACGTGTTGCAGTTTCAAATGTTCTCTCACTGGTGGCCTCCCGTTCACCCTACAGCAAGGGTACACAGTGAAGTCTGCTCAGAGGAAATTGCTAGTTCATTTTATCCAAGTGTGATTTATTTTTTCCTGTCATGGGGTATAAAATAGGAACACTAAAAGGCAAACACACAAGGCAGAGGGGGAATAGCGAACCTCCAAATATATACCGAGCTGTCTACCAGGAGAGAGATGGATTGGGTTGGTTGGTTCTTTGCAATAATGTTCTTGCCCACTTACATCCTGCCATGTTTTGTGCCTTTCATTTAAACTGGACTGATCATCTCTGTCGTAGGGTTTCAGAAGGAAGCAGACTCCCTGTTATCGGTAACTAAACTGAGCATCGTCAGCGATTCTCAGAACATGAGCAAAGCCCGGGAGATCCTGTTAAAGCTCTCTGAGGAGACAAACATTTTCCCCAAAAGCTGGGAGCTCTGCGAGCGATACCTCTTTGTGGTGGTAGGTAGATAAATGTTCCTATTTTCTCTAACCCGCTCTGTCTCTGCTAATACGGTCACAAAAGTGGCATGAGTAGTGAAATGCACAGGACCAAAGCCCCGTGTACCTCAGTCTCCCAGATAGGACTGTTCAGTCCAAGATTGCACTGGTGGCTGGCTTGGGCACAAATGGAAACATGTCTGCACTGTAGACCATGACCCTGATTCAGCCAGGAGTTACTCCAGTTTTATGCCATTATTTCTCTTGGAGCCAGGACACTGGCATGACACCATGAAGGATGAGGCCTTATGTCTTTTCAAGCGTGTCTGAAGAGGGCATTTTTGAATGGATACCAGCAATTCTGACGACTCCATTATTTTGACAGGATCGTCTTATTGCACTGGACGCTGCCGATGAATTCTTTAAGATGGCCAGCATCGCCTATCCAAAGAGACCCAGTGCTGTGAAAGTGGAAGACCATCAGAAAGAAATGCAGCACGTCCTTGCTCCATTGCCCTGAAGAGACTGCTTGGGCAGGAGGTGTGCTGGGTTTCCATTCCCTCATGGGAGTTGGTTCACCCGCTGAGGTTAGCCGAAGCGACGTGATTTCTTTCCTTCGGAGGACAAGCGCAAAGTGCCCAAGTAAAATGACTTTATTGTGAGCAAGAAGCGCAAGGGTGGAACAATCAAAAAGATCCATGGGGGCTAAGAGTGGGCCTTGGTGCAGGGATGTCTCCCGGTGGAAAGGAGCAAGTGCTGCTATGAACCTGAGTTCTGCAGGTGGAAGAATATACGAGCCCAATCTCTGAGCAAGGACATGGGGGTGTGTTTGGGGAGGAGGGGAACCCACTGTACAAAGTGTTGTAAAGGCTGGGATGCCCTTAGTTAGAGCAGCATATAAAGTTCTGTATTTCCGGCGGCTCCCAGTGGCATCTCATAACTGGATGTTCCCTACATTGTCCTTTGTAGTCAGGAGAACCTCTGAGGGAGACTACTTTTTTTTTTTTTTTTTTTTAAACCGCCTTTGACTAGAAACGTATTAAACCTCTCTCCATGGTGGGGTCATCCCTCGACTAAAATGGACTGTATTGTGCATTATGTAAATGAGACTTTATCTTCCCCCATTCCCTCAGCAGCCAAGCTAAGACATGTGGGGGCTGATCACTCTCGGCAGTGGGAAGGTTCAATAGGCAGCGAGCGGGTGAATAAGTTTGTGAGTGGATTTAGTTGCGCGTGTCAAGGACTGCACTTGTCCAATAATAAGATTTCGACACGGGTATGATTTCTCATTTCATCAGCAGCTCTACACAAAGAGAACATTCCTTTCCTTCTTATTTATTCAGCCCTGTAGCTACTCTTGCAGGTGTGGTGGCAGAAAATCAACTCCTATTCCTTCGGCTGGCATCTCCCCTCCCGAGATTGGTAACTGCTTGTTCAGCACTGAGCTCTGTAACCCAAGCATGAAGCCAGTGCTGAGATGAAGGATCCTTATTCCAAGCTTAGCTCCCAGTGAGATTCTGTTCTAAAGACTTGTTTTGCAAAGCACGTGTGACGCTGGGTTATTGAAACCTTTTCATTGGATCTCTGTAAACAAATCGGCCACGACCTTCCAAAGTGACTAGTGATTTTGGGATGCCTCCGTTGTTTGATACTCAACTTGACTCTTTAGAGGAAACTGGTTTTCAGGGTGTGCTAAGCACTAACCTGTGAAGAGAAGAACAGGAGTACTTGTGGCACCTTAACCTGTGAAGAGCAGGCCCCTTTAAGGTACCTCTGGTTGGGCACCCAAAATCACTAGCTGCTTTTGGAAAACCTTGGTCGTCATAACTGCATTATTTTAAACAGGGGAAAAAAGATGAGCGTATTGTGCAAGAAAGAGCGTGCTGTTACAAAGCTTGTGACATGAGATTTTTAATAATGACCCCTACTATGTCATCTTGCTCTTTTATCTGGTAATAAGCAATAATTTTAAAACACTGGATGTTAAGAATAAGTAGGAGTTCTTGTTCATCAGTGGTTAATAGAACTGCTGCAGAGGGGCCAGCTGAGAGAGTTGGTTTCATTGGAGGCTTCCCAGGAAATAATATAACGAGAGAACTTTTATTTATTTATACCTACAGTGTTCAAATATATATGAATTGTAAATGTTTGTCAATCTTCCTGGAAAATTTTTGTCAGTTCTGTACATTGATGAAACCTTACTTTAATAAACACAAAGTTCTGTGACAATCAGGCAAAGTTCTCATTTGAGGGGGTGTCTGCCTCCACGGGGACCTGCTCAGTGACTCTTTCTCAACCAAAAAAAAGTGCAGTTTCACTACTGCTTGAGTGGCTGGGGGAATGCAGAGCAACTACTTCATGCATCTGTATCGGATGCTCGGGGGGTGTCTATGCTAGAAATGCACCAACTGTGCCGCTGTAAAGCAGACACTTGCTACAGAGACAGAAGGAGTAGTTCTGTCACTGCAGGAAGTCTGCCTCTCTGAAAGGCAGTAGCTAGGTCAATCAAAGAATTTGTCACTTTGCTGCCTACACCATGGCTTAGGTCAGCTTAATTACTCAGCACTGGGAGTGACCGTTTTCACAGCCCTGAGCGATGTAGTTAAGCCAGCCTAACTTTGTGTCCCTTGTGCAGTTCAGCAGGCGTTCCCCCACCCCCATAAGGAGTACCGCTGAGATTTTCAAAGGAGCCTGTGAGGATTAGGCACCCCAGCCACCTTGGATGTCAACACCTCACTTGCTCAAACTCCTCTGAGAATCTTGCCCTTATGGGGGAGGGGGTGCAGTTTAAAGGCACAAAAAGCAGCTAGGGGCTAGATTCACAAAAGTATTTAAGCATCTGACTGCCACTTTAGGAGTCTAAATCCCAGAATCAGGCCCC
>NW_027054198.1:0-15000 GCF_011386835.1 Chrysemys picta bellii
TTTCCAGCCCATGTAAGGACCAGGAACAATTGCATTCCTAGCACTAAGGAGAGCGCAGTGACTCCTCACTCCCTACTCCCCCAGGGGCAGACAGCATTCCAAAGGAGGTGGGGAGAAGTTGGGTCATGGCCCCACCTCAGCACCCCTCCACACGAGTCCACGTAGCATGCAGCATTTCATCAAGGGGTGCAGCAGCAGCTCTGCTCCTCCGGGGGCAGTATAGGCCCTTAGTTTTGGCTGAGCTTCGATGGCACAACTGAGTGGTCAGGAGGCAAAGTCTGCACCTCAAACACATTGCTATGAACCTCTGTCATCCCCGACAGTGGTATCACATGGAATACATTTGCATGCTGTCAGATCTGTGATTCAAATGTAGAGTTGCCTGCATGGTGCAGCCCTGAAAAAGGTGAGGCGGATAAAGTATACATCTTAATGTTGTCGAAATGTCATTGGCCCTTCTTTCTTAAGTCCCTCCTCAGCATACCCTTCAATGTCTTCAGGTGCAGTGCCCTGAATGCATACTAACTGTATGTTAATGAAGGAAAAATACAATCCAAAGCACTTGTAAAAATAGAAATAACTCAATATATTAGATGCCAGAAAATCCATCTCAGCTTGTCATCCTGGCCATGTTTGGAAAATGCCATAGTCGCAAAATTGCACATGAAAAATCTTCCTAGACAGTTAATAAATTCTCACTTTAAAGTTCTGCAATTACTGCATATATCTCCCATACCAAAAATGAGAAGCAGTGATTAATAGTAATGTCTTATACTGTCCTTGCTCCAAGGAGTAAGATTCAAAATTACTTTTACATTTACAGATTCAGGGACAGATTTTCAACACCCAGCAGTTCCCTCTGAGAAGAATAGGAGTGCTGGGGCTTGAGATCTTTTGCAAATCTGGTCCTTTAATTTCATTTCTAATGATTTCACTAAATATTTGAAAGAAAATACATTTTAAAAAAATCTGAATGAGTCTGACTCTGAAAGTTTTAGCCAAACTCAATTTTGTTTTTTTAAAAACTCTTATTAACGCACCGTTTTTGTTTTGTTAATTTTGCTACTATCACAGAGGGAAGTGTCTGCAAGGATAGTCCAAGTAGTAACAGCTGAAGCTGTAGCAGTCCTGAAAGGTGAACAGGAAAAAGAAGCCCAGCACAAAGATCAGCCTGGACCATTACCTTTAGGTAAAACAAGGAATTTGCAAGAGTGGGGAAGGTATCTCTGTGTGTGCAGCTGTATATAAATATAATTATTAATATCAGGTCACAATATATAATGCATGTAGATCACAAAGGTGGTGCTGATATTCATGGATAAATTGTAGAACCCTGGGATAAATTTTGTAACCAGATAATAAATAAAATGTCATATTTCCCCAATTTATCATGCACCTTTGACTGCCTCGCTGACCCTATCCTCACTAGTCCATCTCCCACCAGGTCTGCGTTACATTCTCTGAGCAACTTCGACCGTTATTGTTATTATTGTGTTTATTATGATAGTGGCTCGTTAACTGAGGTGCAATTTTGCCCGAAAGTCCCTAATTCAGCAAAAATACTTAACACAGGCTTGACTTTAAGCATTTGCTTAAGTCCTATCGAGATCTATGGAATTTAAGCGCACACTTAACTCCTTTGCTGAGTTGGGCCTAAGTGAGGGCAGAACTAATTACACAGCCTGGGTGTTGAGACATTCTTCAACATACTCTGAGAAACAACGTATATGTTTGCAATGATTTCTGTTACAGCGCCTGTAGGTACGAAAGTACATCTGTGAGTTATTTAAATGTGGTTGTATGATCTGCATTGGGATCAAAAAGCCAGTCTCAAGAGGAAGTATTCGAGGCACTAGGTCTGGTCCAATATCCATTGAAGTCAATGAAAGTCTTTCCATTGATTTCATTGGTCTGGGGATCACACCCTAAATCATAAATTGAGACCTAGTTGCTTGCTGGAATCATTTGCAGCCCAGGAAATACTATGGCATAAAGTTTAAAAAACCTGATAGATCCCAGTACTAACTCTGAAGAAATTCTCAAAACTATTTCTGTGAAATCAGATGAAGAATCTGAGTATACCTGAGAGATACCTTGTTTAGGGCTTAATCTTGCTGCTACTGAAACCATTGACAAAACTTCCTCTGACTTCAGTGGGAACAGGATAAGACCCTTAATTGGGAATTAATCTAAAACCTTAGATTAGGCTTCAATATAGCGCCTTCCTCTGATGAAATACCATGATCAGGTGGCTGACAGAAGTTCCCCATTGACTTGTTTTCCTTCCTTGGTGATGCTTCCAGCTGGTACCTTTCATACTTTGACAAGGAACGTTTGCATATATTATGCAGCTAGCCCTGAACCCAGTAGAAACAAAAAAAAAATACCCAGGTTGTAATAATGTAAGAACCCAGCAAAGTGCTGTTTGTCCAGCTACCCAAAGGTAAACTAAGCTTGGGATTGGGTGCCTATTTATCCCTTTTCCATATGATCGAACTGAATCTTTAAAATCTCACTGATTTAAATATGTTGCCATCCTAGGTTTGTGAATGAAGCTTTCTCAAAATCATGAATGAACAATAGTATTGATCTGGCTAACAGATGGGACACAAACACAAAGGACTGATACTTTTTTATTTTATTTTATTTAATTTTGTTATACCCTGGGACCAGACTCTTGAACGTAAGGCAGGGCACCTGAAAGGAAATGTTTTCCTTTCATTATAGGTTTAAAATAATACATTGAAACAGGGAGTATCTCTGAAAATCTATTAGGCACAACCTCCATTTAAGTATTCTCCGAATAGGCCAGAATTGCAGCTTGTACTCGGCATCTAATGGTTTCACAGGAATTAATTGCTGTATCTCATTTTCTCATTTGCATTGTTCAATCTCTAGCAGTTGAAGAATCAGCTAATCTGCCTCCTTCCCCACCTCCATCACCAGCCTCAGAACAGACTGGAACACTGGCAGAAGGTAAGGGTCCCCTGGACATTTCAGAGTATATCTATCGAGGAAGGGAACAAATGCTCGTACGAAGAGGTGGGGGAAGTAGTAAATGGAAATACTTCCTGCTAGCTTCAGCTTAAAGAGTAAGCATTCCCCAGCAATGCCGTGCCATCTGCAAAGTGACCGTAACACACAAATGAGATATATACATATACACAGGGATAATTGGAAGTAAGCAAAAATAAATACACAGACATATATATATATATATGAACAATAATTATTAATAGATATTACAAGCCAAGATGTCTAAATAGTGAGACTTCCCAAGTGTGAGCCTAGAACGTGGTGTTAAATATTGATTACTACAGTCTGTTAAGATGTGTTTAGTTGGAAATTAACCAGCATTAATGTTGTTTCACAATCCAAGTCCATACAAGCAAGGAGATTCAGAGTTTGATTATTCTTTCTGCTTTCCAGCTTTAATTCACATTTCTGTGCCTTGGTGTATATGGGGATTCTGTACCAGGGTGCCAAAGTGAAATTCTACTCTTAAAGCAAATTATACTTTCTGATCCACACAGTAGTACTCAACGTCTGAGATGACATTCACATTTTCCATATCTGGATGATTGGCTGAATTCAGACAGCTGAGCCACATGGGTAAACTATGAAAAATCTCTCTGCGTATCAGTTTTTAGAAACATCAATCTATTCAAAATCAGCAAAAATATATTTTCCCAAGTATAGATTTTGCTCTATCCAGATGATTGACACCACAGAAAAAACCTGCCACAAACTTCTGAGCCACATGTTAGCTTGCACATATGTGACATTACTAAGCAGACTTCATCTATGTGCATTAAAGGCTGGCTAAAGTCAATGTATCACACTGCAAAACATCAAATAAGCATGCCAGTTCTACTCTGGGCTCCCAGTCTGTCAGTACCGAACAGGTGGTCAAACCCGCTGGTACCCTTCTCCACACTACTGCCTACAAAGACATTGATCACAGCTGCATCAGGAACAGGGTGCAGTGCATACCTGGACCACCTCCATATACAAGGACCTGCATCCCAAAAGGGCATGAGGCTACACATAAAACCTTCTTGTCATGACCTGCTCCTTCCTGGGCACACACCATATTTATCAGGGTCTGTGGATCATTAGTGCAGCCATTTACCTCCCTAGTCTTCTCGGGATACGTGTCTATTTTGGCTGCTTATCCTAATTCTGTTTTCGAGGGCCTTGCAACTCCCTTCCAAAACCCACCAACTGACTACACTTTCAACTGCTTGGTTTGATAAACAGTAAATTTATTTAACCTGACTAGACATAACAATGGTCAGTAACCTTTCTAGTTCTTGCACTGAAAGGGACATTCTATGCTTTAGAGAACCTAGTGGAGCTTCCTCTCCTCACAAAAGCCACCCAAAGAATCTTCTCTCCCTCTCTCCAGGAGTCAACTGCTGTTCCTTCAAATTAACTCGCTGCCACCGAATTACAAGCTGTCATGGCTGACCCTTCACACAATATTCCGTAAATATAAGGTGGTTGTTGAGACCTCATCCCAAATTTATTTCTGAACTTGTCACACTTATTTGAACCAATCTACCTGTCTTCATTCCAAAACCCCATTCCTTTCCAGTGGAGAAGAAATTCCCCCACTTTAGATGTTTGTTTTTAGGCCTGTGATAGGACAGAGCCCTTCAGACACTTCCTGTCTTTTGTTGTTGTTGTTGTTTTGGTTGTTGCCATTTCTCGTGCTTCTAAGGGACAAGTAGTTTCCGAGATAATATCTGAACCTAAGTGGATTACAGTGCATTTCAGGCTGCTATCGCATGGCTGGTATCAAAGCTTATTCCACTAAAGTGTGCTTTAGAAACATCCACATACCTGAATTTTGTAAGGCAGTTAGTGGCAAGCAGGACTCCTCAATCCCATCTTCCAAATGGGCCTCTGCTCATCAGTCATTTAGAACTGGAGATGCATCTTAGCTGACATCTTGAAGAACCACAGTTACTATAAGGTAAGTAACCATTCTGTCTTCTAGTGCAGGCAGTGCCATCTCCCATATCCTCCACTGTCTGAAGGGAACTGGAAGTTTTGAGAAAAGCAGTTGGTTCAAGCTAGATCCAATAAGATGGTGACGTTATCGAAAACACTTTGGAATTGGCAGCTTTTCATTTTCATTTTAAGAGAGGGCCTCTCACCACTGGGGATCAAAATGGTGCTTACTGCATGCATCAGTGCTCCTAGATACATTTGCTACATAGCAACAATTGCCATAAACAACTTCTAATATCTAAATAGTAAATAACTGAATATTCAGACCATGCTAGACATATTTTTAATGTTAGCATTATCAGTAGTAAATATCCTATTAAAGATAAACAGGGTGAACTAAATACACTTATGAGATAACTGCTTCACCATTGGGGTAGGTGTGTAAATTCACTTGTAATGAAAGACTGTTGTATACGGAGTCATATTTTTCTAAAGTAATGTGCAGTGTTGAAAGGATAATTTACTTTAGATAAGAAGTGAGAACTAGTACATATTCTGTTCCGTAGACTGTGCTCTAAACACAAGCACGAAGACTTAAGTGAACTACTTATATAACAAAGGTAGCCCTTTTGTGTGTGTGAATTATTCAGATTTTTCTTTTATGAATTGGTTCATTATTTACAATTATCTGACAGATGGTTTGAGCATGTTTCATCCTGTGGATTAATCTCAAGTATTTGCTGCTTCAAGGATTTGTTACCTAATTTTCTGTCCGTTCTGTCTGGTCATCTGTTTCTGCTCCCTGACTAGATTCTCATGGGTATTTGCAACCTTTCTCTTCCTGTGAACACTCTAGGAACAAAAATGTACTTGTACTGCAAACGCCATTAAAGCAGATTTTCTGTCTATTTGAACCAATGCTTATTCATGCTCATTTTTTATCATTAACCCAGCTCTAGTGAAGCAAGTCTTATTCCCATTATTGTGGCATAATGAATTCTAAACAGAGTAATCTTTGAGCTGTGTGCACTATCATGGACCTAACTCTTCATGCTTCTGTTTTGCTGCAGGGAATGTACAAATACCTTGAGAGGTGTTTTTCAGACTTCAGGCAGAGAGGCTTCGTTGTTGGATATGACACGCGAGGTCAGGTGACCAGCAGCTGCAGCAGTAAGAGGTATGAGGATTGATTCCATTTGAAAGACTAGAATTTTAAGTGTGGCTTATAATGGTTCTCTTCATATGGGGAATTTTATCAGGAATTTAGTGTATTCTCTATTTATATTTCTGTAGTGCCTAAGAGTCCTAGTTATGGACCCCTAGTGCTAGGCGCTGTACAGACCCATAACAAAGACAGTCCTTGTCCCAAAAGAGTATACCATGTAAATGCACAAGCACTCTAAACAGCAAGACAGTCACATGATGTAGAAATCACTATATGTGTGTGAGACTTAAGTGTGAAAGGAAACTTAAAATACTAAGCCCTTAACTTGAATACATCAAAAAACTGTTTTGAGTATTGAGTTTTATTGCAAAACTGTAGTTCTAACTCTGTCAAACTACACATCTGATTTAAACTTTCACGTGGAAAAGGAGGAATTCCTCCTTCAACCCTATGTAACTATTGTGATACCTCTTGTAGCATCATACACTGATTTGTCTTGGCAGTATGCAGGCATTAATACAGTCACACAAATGAGGAGTCTTTTCTAATTTCATGCTTAAAAAAATCCAAACTTCTACAAATATGAAGGTGCTTAATGCTGCTGATTTTACTAAAATAGCTCAGCCAGGCTGGTAGACTACTTTAAAAAAACTGATTTAGTATCCTTGCCTTTTTTTTAACTTGGGTAATATATGGTTTGAAATGCAGAGAGAGAATTCCTGTAACATCATTAATTCTCACTTGATCATATTACTGGGACTCTTGCTTTTCAGTATGTTACAGTACACTTACTATTACACTATCGTGTGATTAAAAAATTAAATTACACTTCACTGTCAAAAAAGTGAACAAAGTAAACATGGTATGTATGGATCCTTAATTTTCATAGCCTGTTTGTTCACTTACAATGAGCCCCCTCCCATCATTTTTAATGATCAAAGTGCAAATAATTTTCTGGTTATAAATACCTGTGAAGTTGTTGTTGTTGTTTCAAAGACAAGAAACTGTTTGATGAAATTGAACTAAAGTTCCCGCTAGCCCTAATGAAAGGATTATTTTAAAGTAAGTTCTGTCTGTCTGGCAGTAAGGCTAATGACTGTGTGAATTTCTGTAGCTGTTTTTAGACTGATTGGAATAAGGGAGATTGCTGGCCTATTGAAGTTTATTTTGGGAGTAGTATATTGATCTACTTTATCGGAATCATCTGAAACTGCTGAACAGCATTAAAAACCACCAACCTCTGTTAGTTACCAAGATCTATTTTTACCCCTCGAAAGGCTTTTGTTGTAGGAATTTGGCGTTTTTGAAACATGTACCGTGGAGCTTAGATTTGTGCTTCTGTGATCAGATATGGTTCTCAAACAACCGGAGGCTTTGAACCTTTGTATGTCTTTTGACTGTGATGTTGATTGCAAGGCGCTTTACAAGCAAATAAAATGACAAAACACTGCTTCAAAGAGTTTACAATCTAATTATAGGCATGTCGCAGTTAGTGAAAAGATCAAACAGTGGACGGAAGTGGGAGACCAGTGAAGTGAGGGTTACAATAATGTCATATGACTATTTAGGTTTGTTATGTGGACTTATTGATGGTTTCATTATGTGTTATATTCATGTTACATTTTGGATTCAAAGCTGAATATATGAATAGGGATGATTTAATGAATGTTGTACGTATGTTATAATACACACATGAATGAGATTAAAGAGGGAATTAGAAATCAACATGCATGGAAAACACTTTATCCATTCCAAGATGATGTAAATTATGTATGCTTTTTATCACAACTCTTCCACAACATGAAGAAAAATGAAACCAAACTTCCCAGTGACATTGAATTCTTGAGCAAATGCAAGAAACAAAACATCATCCCCAGAGGAGTCACCATCTATAACCCTCTGATCCTTACATACAACTTCAAATATGCTGAACAGCTCTGCAGAAGGACTTCAGAAAAAACTGAGGAACCATCTCCTGTACCTCACATCTCCAGAAGGAACTACCTCAAACAAGAAATCATTACATGCTTCCCACACACTGGAAGGATGACCAAGGAAACCTGCCTGGAGATCATGCAAGAAACCCAAAATATCAAAAAACCTGATGACAGCCATCCAACACAAAAACAAAAAGGGGAAACCAACTACAACAACTCCACAACCCACAGAACACCATCTCCGAGAGAAACCAGGACTCGCCACATGGATGCTAAGCGACACCCTATCATCATCAACTTATCAAGAAAACCCCTAACTAGAACCACATTCTGTGTACTCGCCAAGGGACTGATCATCTGCTCCATCACAGAACCTGAGACCATACTCACGTGGAGAACGAGAAGAATTCTTTCACAACAAAGACTACATCACCCACAACTACCACGTCCCCACTGATAGTCATAAGAAAAAAGAAACATTTGACTGGACTCCTCACAGAGAATGAAACCACACACTTGATCATTACGTTGATTGCTTCAGGAAAAAAATTGACTGAAATCGTTAACATCACATCCACCACAATCTCTCCACTGCTGAGAGGATAGCTATACAATCCATGAAATCCAACCACAAGATAGTGATCAAGCCAGTAGATAAGAGGTGCTATTGTAGTTCTCAACCTCAATGACCTACATCAACAAGGCCAACCGACAACTCTGACATCACCTATTATAAAGAAATCAAAGAAGATTGCACACTACTATTCACCCAGGAGTTTAAGGATGTCATCAAATCCTTCCTTCCCCAAACCACTCCAAGAGAATCTCTACAGCCTCACCGTTCGTGAACCCTTTCCAATCCAGGGACCTATTACATGCTTCCCAAGATACACAAATAAGGAAAACCAGGCAGATCCATCTTATCTGGCTACAACACTCTTACTGAAGGAATATCAGGACTCACAAAAAACATCCTCAAACAGTTCACCACGCAAAGGGCCGGTTTTATCCAGGACACGCCAACTTCCACCAGAAGCTCCATAACATTAACAGCCTCCTTCACAACACTGTCCGTGTCACCATGGATGTCACCTCCTATCCATCAACATCTGTACCCTGATTGCATTGCTGCCTGCCTCAAATATCTTTAAGACCAATGAACAACTCTCAGATATCCACCTCAAACACATTGTAAGTGAGGATGAAATGGATAAGTTTGGCAATCATTTTACATTCAACAGACATAGACTTCTGGGAGGGAGGCTGGCTCATCTCATCAAAAGAGCTTTAAACTAGGAATTTGGGGGAGACGGTTGGGAGATGTCCAGTTAATCTCCACACCAGATTATAACATTGAGAGGGAGGACGATGAGATAAGAACGGATATAGCCGGGGGGAAGAGATTGGACATAAGGAGGGGGGGGGGATGGATACTAGACTAATAGGTCATACTAGCAGTACAGTGTCCATACCAAATGGGATAACAAATGTGAGAGAGGCCAAACGGCATAAATTAAGATGTTTATACACCAATGCAAGAAGCAAAGGTAACAAAATGGAGGAATTGGAGCTCCTGGTCCGAGAAACGAAACCGGATATCGTGGGAATAACTGAAACATGGTGGAATGGTAGACATGACTGGAGTACAGGTATGGAAGGGTATGTGCTGTTTAGGAAAGACCGGAACAAAGGTAAAGGTGGGAGAGTAGCATTGTATGTCAATAATGAGGTAAACTGTAAAGAAATAAGTGATGGAATGGATAAGACGGAGTCTGTCTGGGCAATACTCACATTGGGTAAAAGAACTACTAGAGCCTCCCCTGGGATAGTGCTTGGCGTGTGCTATAGACCACCGGGATCTAACCTGGATATGGACAGAGAACTCTTTAATGTTTTTAGGGAAGTAAATACTAATAGGAACTGTGTAATCATGGGAGACCGGCGTGTGGCTGCAGGGCCGCAAGCTCTGCGCCGTGGGTGAGCGCCGGGCCGGGATCCGGGGGGATGCAGGGGGCTGGGAGAAGTGCGGGGTTCGGGGGGTCCCGGGGCAGGAAGGGAGTGAGGGGAACATGGGGGCTACAGGGGGCTCAGGGTCCCTGGGGAGGAGGCAAGAAGAGGGGTGCAGGGGAAATGGGGGCAGGAGAGAGGTGGGGGTTGGGGTATGTTGGGGGCTCAGGGTCCCTGGGGAGGAGGCAGGAAGAGGGGTGCAGGGGAAATGGGGGTAGCAGTTGGGCGATGTGGGGGCTCAGGGGGTCCCTGAGGAGAAGGCAGGAGGGGTGAGGAGGTCATGGGGGGCAGCAGAGAGGTAGAGGATCAGGGGACAAGTGGAGACTTGGGGAGCTCCTGGGAAGTTGGCAGGAGATGGGGCTGAGCGGCCTTGAGTGAGTTAAGAGTAGTTTCAGGTTTTGCACCTGCCCAAGTGCCCCACCATTGTTCGTGGTTTTATGATCACAAGCCCTGATGCTGCAATGAACCGCACAGACTCCAGTGGGGCTCAGCACGGATGCAGGGATCCACCCATGGGGTTTTCAGTGCAGGATCAAGGCCATGCTTTTCTGCTTCGCCTGGTCTGTTCTAATGCAAGGGTCTCAAACTCAAATGACCACGAGGGCCACATGAGTACATTGGCCCGAGGGCCGCATTTACTGACACCTCCCCCCCGCCGCCCTCGGCCCCGCTCCCACTCCACCCCTTCCACGAGGCCCCGCCCCTGCCCTGCCTCTTCCCACCCCTTCCCTGCCCCCATTCCAACCCCTTCCCTGAAATCCCCACCCCAGCTCTGCCCCCTCCCTGCCCCCAGGGGTGTGGCGGGGGCTCAGGGCAGGGAGTTGGGGTGTGGGGTGCAGGAGGGGTGCGGCAGGGGATCAGGGTGAAGGGTGAGGCAGGGAGCTCAGGGCAGGGGGTTCGGCTGCAGGAGGGGTTCGGGGGGTGGGCTCCGGCCTGACACGCACCGAGGGCAGGGCAGTTTCCCTGCCTGCCTGCCTTCCTGCCCTGCCCCCGCGTGGCTCCGGGAAGCGGATGGAACTTGGGGAAGGAGGGGCGCAGGGGTGTGTGTGGCTGTTGCTTCGGGCACCGCCCCCAGCAGCTCCCATTGGCCGCGGTTCCCCATTCGTGGCCAGTGCGCATTGGGCCGGAGCCGCTCTAGGTAAACGCTGGGGGAGGGTGGGGCGGGCCGCGAGGAGCTCGCGGGCCGCAGAAAATAACCCCACGGGCCGCATGCGGCCCACGGGCTGCGTGTTTGAGACCCCTGCTCTAATGAGTCTTACTGGCATTGCTGTGTTGGTTTGGGGTGTGATTTTTACTAACGTAGATATGCCAGTAAAGCGGTAGTGTAGACACAGTTATAACGGTGTTTATACTGGTATCGTTTATCCTGGTCAGGGAAATCCAATAAGCACTTTTATACCAATATAAATATGTCCACACTAGAGGTTTTTGACAGTATAGACCTGATCTACCCTTAAATTTTTTGCCAGTGTAGCTACGTTATCAAGCGTGGAAAAAATCACACCCCATAACTGACCTGATGGTGGTGGCAAAAGCACAAATGTAGATGCGGTTATACAAGCAAAACCATGCTTTGGCTGATATCGTTTATTTCATTTAGGGAACTGATATAAGTTATACCAGCAAATGCACTCTTCCTGGTATAAACGGCACCGCCACTAAGATGGTTTGCTGGTATAGTTACACTGGCAGATCCTTTTCTAGCAGAGACAAGGCCGTAGCGTAGCCTTTATTAAACTGCTTCTCCTTTCATGTGCTGCTGTGTGAAAGATCCATGGAAAATAGCAGGTAGAGTGTGACCTGATTATACATGGAGTGTGGCTAAAGACAGTCCACATACTGAAATAATAGAGATCCCCCCTGCACGCTAATCTCAATTCTAATAATCTTAGGGGTTACTTGTAAATCACTAGGAACTACATTTTTATGCCTCAGTCCTGGAAAGATTTCTGCACGTGTGTACCATTACTCATGTGTGTAATCTCATTGGATTACTCCTCTGACTAAAATTGTGCACATGTGTAAATCTTTCAGGATGTGGGCCTTAATAATTCCTGGAAATTTTCTGCTACTGAAAAGCTCTATGATTCTCTAAAAACAATGGTCACAGTACAGTAGTGTAGAATCCCAGCTCTCCTGTTGTGCAGTGCAAAGCAGGAAAATCAGGGATCTACTATGTATGACTGTGAACATGCACATCATGCTGTCCTTTGTCCTCATTCGCTACCAGAGCCAATCCTGCTAATAGGCAGGATTTGCCCAGTTAACAAGCAGATATTTACAAGAATTTCACTTCCTCATGAGGGACTGCACACCATGCCTGCATGTCTCTGCAATAACAATGAACCCAGTGCCCTGGGCTAGATTTGTATTATATTAGAGCCTGGGAACCCCAGTCACAAATACAGTGCAGACAGGCAGGTCTCTGTCCCCAAAGAACTTACAGTTGAAGTGTAAGATGAGATAACAGATGGTGGGGGAGTACAAGGAAACATTGAGACCGTATTGGTGAACGTGATAAGCTATGGTCTCAGCGCCCTCGCTGCTGATAAGCACTACAGCATTGGTGCCTCATCAGCTGGGCAACTTATGTGGTAAGGTGGATAGGAGTCTTAGTGTTAAGGGGATATTTAACCATTGGAACAACTTGCCAAGGGCTGTAGCGGATTGTCCATCACTGGTAATTTTTAAATCACGATTGGATGTTTTTCTGAAAGATCTGCTCTAGAGGTTATTTGGGGGAAGTTCTGTAGCTTGTGTTATACAGATCAGGCTAGATGATCACGATGGTCCCTTCTGGCCTTGGGATCTGACATTTAAGATGACTTTGGGGGAGGGGTGGTGTGTGGTACATAGCACTGAACGAGGTGACATGTATGTTTTGCTTTTCAGGTGTCCATTGTGGAAGGCATATAACCTCTCATGGGCTGGCGCTGAACTGCTGCACAGAGCTTACGTGGTTTGATCACATTGTTCCTTGTGGACTCGAAGGGACGGGTGTCACCTCCCTGAGCGAAGAACTCCAGAGACATGTCACAGTTGATGAAATCACTGAGCCTTTTCTGGACGCTTTTGAAGTGTTTCAGTGCACCCTAACTTCCCATGAGGAATCTATCGGATAAAGAGCTCTGAGTGCCTCACTTACCTGTGGAAATGTGAATATTTCTTTGGTGCTTTCATGGTGTTACTAGAAATCCAGCTTGCTTGTTCCATCTTCCTATCAGCAATTAAATAAGTGTAACAAACTGTACTTCTCGCATTTGAAACATATTTCTTGCTTTTGTAAAAATGAGCTGCTGTGTCTTTAAGTATACATGGGTCTTTAAAAAAAACAACGAGGAGTACTTGTGGCACCTTAGAGACTAACAAATTTATTTGGGCATGAGCTTTCATGGGCTAAAACCCACTTCATCAGATGCATGGAGTGGAAAATACAGTAGGCAGAATATATACACAGAACATGAAAGGATGGGAGTTGCCTTACCAAGTGGGGGGTCAGTTCTAACAAGACAATTCAATTAAAGTGGAAGTGGGCTATTCTCGACAGTAGGATACCAAGGGAGGAAAATCACTTTTGTAGTGGTAACGAGGCCAATGTAAGCAGGGTGGCCCTTTTCAAACAGTTGACAAGAAGATGTGAGTAACAGTAGGGGGAAATTAGTTTTTGTAGTGACCCATCCACTCCCAGTCTTTATTCAGGCCTAATTTGATGGTGTCCAGTTTGCAAATTAATTCCAGTTCTGCAGTTGTTCATTGGAGTCTGTTTTTGAAGATTTTTGTTGAAGAATTGCCACTTTTAAGTCTGTTATTGAGTGTCCAGGGAGATTGAAGTGCTCTCCGACTGGTTTTTGAATGTTATAATTCTTGACATCTGATTTGTGTCCATTTATTCTTTTGTGTAGAGACTCTACGGTTTGGCCAATGTACATGGCAGAGGGGCATTGCTGGCACATGATGGCATATATCACCTCGGTAGATGTGCAGGTGAACGAGCCCCTGATGGTGTGGCTGATGTGGTTAGGTCCTATGATGGTGTCCCTTGAATAGCTATGTGGACAAAGTTGGCAACAGGGTTTGTTGCAGGGATAGGTTCCTGGGTTCGTGTTTTTTGTTGTGTGGTGTGTAGTTGCTGGTGAGTATTTGCTTCAGGTTGGGGGGCTGTCTGTAAGGGAGGACTGGATTGTCTCCCAAGGTCTGTGAGAGTGAGGGATCATCCTTCAGGATAGGTTGCAGATCCTTGTTGATGCGCTGGAGAGGTTTTAGTTGGGGGCTGAAGGTGATGGCTAGTGACGTTCTGTTACTTTCTTTGTTGGGCCTGTCCTGTAGTAGGTGACTTCTGGGTACCCTTCTGGCTCTGTCAATCTGTTTCTTCACTTCAGCAGGTAGGTATTGTAGTTTTAAGAATGCTTGATAGAGTTTCTGTAGGTGTTTGTCTCTGTCTGAGGGATTGGCGCAAATGCGGTTGTATCTTAGAGCTTGGCTATAGACAACGGATCGTGTGATGTGGTCTGGACGAAAGCTGGAGGCATGTAGGTAAGTATAGCGGTCAGTAGGTTTCCGGTATTGGGTGGTGTTTATGTGACCATCGCTTATTTGCACTGTAGTGTCCAGGAAGTGGATCTCTTGTGTGGACTGGTCCAGGCTGAGGATGATGGTGTGGTGGAAATTGTTGAAATCCTGGTGGAATTCCTCAAGGGCTTCTTTTCCATGAGTCCAGATGATGAAGATGTCATCCATGTAGTGCAAGTAGAGTAGGGGCGTTAGGGAACGAGAGCTGAGGAAGCGTTCTTCTAAGTCAGCCATAAAAATGTTGGCATACCACTTTAATTGAATTGTCTCGTTAGCACTGACCCCCCACTTGGTAAGGCAACTCCCGTCTTTTCATGTACTGTGTATATATACTTGCCTAATGTATTTTCCACTCCGTGCATCTGA
>NW_027054199.1:0-15000 GCF_011386835.1 Chrysemys picta bellii
CCAAGCACCTGGTTGGTAAGCTGGTGCCTGGAGCCGGCCCTGCATCTCACTGCCTAATCGTTGTCAATTTTTTTGTAGCCATCATGGCAAAAGAGAGTTAACACCCTCTTCAGATACCCAGCAATGAAATTCTAACTGGCAGTTGGTATCTGTCATTGCAAAGGGGAGTTAACACCCTCTTCAGATGCCCAGCAATGAGATTCTGAATGGCAGTTGCTATCTGTCATAATAATAACAAGTGCACTCTCCCTTTCTACAGTGCCTTTCAGCCCCGGCTCTCAAGCAGTGAGATCTCAGCAGCTTCAGGCCTGGTCAGTTCTTGGGTAAGAGCCCTCCAATGAAATCCTGGAATGGTCCTATGGGTTTTGTGAGTAGAACGCGTTCCTCTGGAACCATCCTGGAGGTGAATGCTTGGCTGCGAGGATGGTGTTGCCAGGAGGGCTTTGGCTTCCTTGACCACAGGATGCTGTTCCAGGAAGAAGGACTGCTAAACAGAGATGGGGTCCACCTATCGAGGAAGGGGAAGAGCATATTTGGCTACAGACTGGCTAACCTTGTGAGGAAGGCTTTAATGTAGGTTCGACTGGGGCAGGTGACCAAAGCCCACAGCTAAGTCAAAAACATGGAGACCTGGGAGAAGGGTCAGAATCTGGGGGGAGCATGGGCTGTTATAGCAGAAATAAGGGAGAGACAAGACAGAACTTGTGGGGGGGAGGGGGCGAATCCAATCAGTATCTTAGATGTCTGTATATTAATGCAAGAAGTATGGGGAATAAGCAGGAAGAAGTCGAAATGCTAGTAAATAAACACAACTATGACATAGTTGGCATCACAGAGACTAGGTGGGATAACACACATGACTGGAATATTGGTATAGAAGGATATCGCTTGCTCAGGAAGGACAGGCAGGGGAAAAAAGGGAGGAGGTGTTGCCTTATATATTAAAAATGTATACACTTGGAATGAGGTTGAGATGGAAATAAGAGACAGACTTGTTGAAAGTCTCTGGGTAAGGATAAAAGGGGTAAAAAACAAGGGTAATGTCATTGTAGGGGTCTATTATAGACCACCTAGCCAGGAAGAAGAGATTGATGAGGCTTTTTTTAAACAACTAACAAAATCATCCAAAGCACAGGACTTGGTGGTGATGGGGGACTTCAACCAACCAGACATCTGCTGGGAAAATAACACAGCAGGGCACAGATTATCCAACAAGTTCTTGGAATGTATTGAGACAATTTTTTATTTCAGAAGGCGGAGAAAACTACTGGGGGGAAGCTGTTCTAGATTTGATTTTGACAAATAGGGAGGAACTGGTTGAGAATTTGAAAGTGGAAGGCAGCTTGGGTGAGAGTGATCATGAAATGGTCGAGTTTATGATTCTCAGGAATGATAGGAGGGAGAACAGCACAATAAAGACAATGGATTTCAAGAAGGCGACTTTAACAAACTCAGGGAGTTGGTAGGTAAAATCCCATGGGAAGCAAGTCTAAGGGGAAAAACAATTGAAGACAGTTGGCAGTTTTTCAAAGAGACATTATTAAGGGCACAAGAGCAAACTATCCCACTGTGTAGGAAAGATAGGAAGTATGGCAAGAGACCACCTGGCTTAACCAAGAGATCTTCAGTGATCTAAAACTCAAAAAAAGTCCTACAAAAAGTGGAAACTTGGTCAAATTGCAAAGGAAGAATATAAACAAATAACACAAGTATGTAGGGACAAAATTAGAAAGGCCAAAGCACAAAACGAGATCAAACTAGCTAGGTACATAAAGGGTAACAAGAAAACATTCTACAAATACATCAGAAGCAAGAGGAAGACCAAGGACAGAGTAGGCCAGTTACTCAATGAGGGGGAAAGACGATAACAGAAAATGTGGAAATGGCAGAGGTGCTTAATGACTTCTTTGTTTCGGTTTTCACCAAGAAGGTTGGTGGCAATTGGACATCTAATATAGTGAATGTCAGTAAAAATGAGGTCGGATCAGAATCTAAAATAGGGAAAGAACAAGTCAAAAATTACTTAGACAAGTTAGATGTCTTCAAATCACCAGGGCCTGATTAAATGCACCCTAGAATATTCAAGGAGCTGATTGAGGATAATCTGAGCCATTAGCAATTATCTTTGAAAAGTCATAGAAGACGGGAGACATTCCAGAAGACTGGAAAAGGGCAAATCTAGTGCCCATCTATAAAAAGGAAAATAAGGACAACCTGGGGAATTACATACCAGTCAGCTTAACTTCTGTATCCGGAAAGATAATGGAGCAAATAATTAAGAAATCAATTTTCAAACATTTTAAGATAATGAGGTGATAAGTAACAGTCAGCATGGATTTGTCAAGAACAAATCGTGTCAAACCAACCTGATAGCTTTCTTTGACAGGGTACTGTTGCGGAGTGTGGGGGAGTCAGGGCCCTGCACCCCTCTTCCTGAGATTCACTGCGACTCTCAACCAGCCAGTAAAGCAGAAGGTTTATTCAAGGACAGGAACACAGTCTCAAGCAGAGCGTGTAGGTACGACCAGACCCCCTCAATTAGGTCCCTCTGGGAGGTTCAGGGAGCTTAGACCCCAGCTTGGGGTTCCCTGCGTTGCACCACCCAGCCCAACCTGAAACTAAACCCAAAACTCCTCCTGCTGCTCCTCCCTTCCTGCTCCCCCCAGCTCCTCCTCTCCTTTGTTCAGTCTCCCGGGCAAAAGGTGTTAATTCTCCCCACCCCCATTCCTGGCTCAGGTTACAGCTCAGGTAGCTTCCTTCAAGGGAAGTCCCCCATCCCCACTGCAATCCCCCTGCAACATTCCCAGGTCAAATCTGCCCTGCTCCCTGCTCCGTCACATCTCTCCCCCCTTCGAGACTGAACTGAGCAAGGTCACTCTGACCAGTGACCTGGGGAAGTTCAGGGCTCCCTCTCCGGGACAATGCGTCCGCTATCAGGTTGTCACGTCCCTTCACATGGACCACGTCCATGTCATAATCCTGCAGGAGCAGGCTCCATCTCAGGAGCTTGGTGTTGGCTCCTTTCATCTGGTGCAGCCAGGTCAGGGGAGAGTGGTCGGTGTGCACGGTGAAGTGACGCCCAAAGAGATATGGCTCTAGTTTCTTGAGGGCCCACACCATGGCCAGGCATTCCTTCTCGATGGCTGCGTAGTTCTGCTCCCGGGGTAGCAACTTCTTGCTCAGGTACATGATGGGGTGTCTCTCCCCCTTTTCATCCTCCTGAATTAACACCGCCCCCAGTCCTGTGTCTGAGGCGTCGGTGAACACCATAAAGGGCTTGTCAAAGTCTGGGTTTGCCAGAACTGGGCCACTGACCAGAGCCTCCTTCAGCGCCCGGAGAGCCTCCTGGCACTCCTCGGTCCAGACCACCTTGTCTGGCTTCTGCTGTGCTGCCAACTGAAGTAAGTGCTGCCCGGCTGGAGCTTGCACTCCTCACCCCCTCCTGCACCCCAACTCCCTGCCCCAGCCCTGAGCTCCCTCCTGCACCCAAACACCCTCCCAGAGCCTGCACCCCTCACCCCTCCTGCACCCCAACTCCCTGCCCCAGCCCTGAGCTCCCTCCTGCACCCAAACACCCTCCCAGAGCCTGCACCCCTCACCCCTCCCACATTTCAACTCCCTGCCCCAGCCCTGAGCTCCCTCCTGCACCCAAACACCCTCCCAGAGCCTGCACCCCTCACCCCCTCCCGCATTCCAGCTCCCTGCCCCAAGCTCCCGCCCACATCCAAACTCCCTCCCAGAGCCTGCACTCCTTTCTGCACCCCAAACCTCCTCCTGTACCCCAACCCCCGGTCCCAGATCAGAACCCCCTCCTGCACTCTAACTCACTCCCACAGCTTGCACCCCAACCCCTTGCCCCTTCCTGGAGCCCACACCTCCTCCCGCGCCCCAGCCCTGAGCCTGCTCCTGCACTCCAAACCCCTCGGCTCCAGCCCAGAACCCCCTCCTGCACCCCAAACCCCTCATCCCCATTCCAGAGCCCGCACCCCCTCTCGCACCCAAACCCCCTGCTCCAGCCCAGTGAAAGTGAGAAAGGGTGGGGGAGAGTGAGCGATGGAGGGAGGAGGGATGGAGTGAGTGGGGGGCAGGGCCTTGGAGAAGGGGTGGGGCATCAGGGAAGGAGTGGGGCGGGAGGCGGGGCAAGGGTGTTTGGTTTCCTGGGATTAGAAAGTTGACAATGGCGAGAGCCATCCAAGGGGGATCGGTATTTACAAGGGTAAGGAGAGCACCAGATCTGCCCGTTGAGAGCTGCATTGAGGTGCGGGGAGCTTAGGGCAGAGAGCTCTTTGGGGAGGAGTGTAAAGAGTGGGGGTGGGTGCACACCACGGGAAAGTCCCAGCTATTCTTCAGCATGTTCATAAGTCCCTCCTTAAGGACAGCATCATCCTTTACTTCAGATTTCCACCAGGGAAGGGCATGAACTTCATGAGCAGCTGCCTGGATTGACTCTGCCACTTCTAGTGACTCCCATTCGGGGACCATCCAAGCTGGGTTTCCTCACCTTGCCTTTCCACTCAATCCCCTCCTGATTTACCTGAAAAAAATTCCCAACCACCCTCAATCATTCCCTTTTTTACCGAGCCTGGGTGGGAAGCAGGAGAGAGTTTGCATTAGGGTAGAGCTGTAGCAGGAATGACGGCTAGGTAAATATGTATGCAGCGGTGGTGTAGCTGGGTGGGTCCCAGGATATTCGAGAGAGAAGGTGGGTGAGGTAATATCTTTTATTGGACCAATTTCTGGTGCTGAGAGAGACAAGCCTTTGAGCTACACAGAGCTCTTCTGCAGGTCGTTATTTGCTAGGCAAATAGTGAGACTCTTCTGGCTAACCACGAGCTGGGTTCTCAGAACCTCGCGGGGCATACAAATCTTCGGGGCTGTTACTCTGTGTCTGGGGCTCCTGTGTCTCCTCTTCGGGACGGAAACATGCTGTTTGTCTCAGGCCCACAGAGGTTCGTCCTGACTGGCTTTCAGCCCCTGCTCGCTGGGTCTCACACAACCGCACCGAAGTTTTACATAAAGTTATGAAATGGGGAAGTGTGGAAAGAACCCAGCAAACCAATTTCATTCACGAATGACTGAACTCAAGTACAGCTTAAACTACGGCTCATGGAGCCTGAGTCTCTTTGCTGCCCAAATAGACTCTGCTTAAAGAGGAAAGTTGGTCTTGTGGTTCAGGCACATGACTGGGGGTCAGGCAGGTCGGATTTGATCCTCCCTGACCTTGGGAAACTCCGCTAAAGCCAAGTTTCCAGAGGGGTCACTGATTTTCAGGTGGGCACTTCGGGCTGGATTTTGCAGAGGGATTGAGCCACTGGTTTCAACGGGAGGTGTGAGCGCTCAGACATTCTGGAAATCAGGTGTTGCAAGCCAGGTACACAAAAGCAGGGGCTGCTCTTGAAAATGCCGGCCAGACTCGCTGGGTTTCATTTTCCTCATCTGTAAAACAGGAATAATTACCTGCTTCATTGAGATGTGCAAAGTGCTTTGAGATCCTTGGATGGGAGGTATTACTAGATTACAAATCGTATTTACTTAACCCAGCTAAAAAAGAGGTGTGGATGGTGTGGATCTTTGGGGTGTCTACACAGCAGCTGGAAGCATGGGTTGCAGCCCCCCCAACCCCCAGACTGACACACGCTAGCTCTGCTCGAGCGAACATGCTAAAAAAATCAGTATGGCCACAGCGTCCCAGGCTAGCCTTCTCTCAGGGGCTTGGGCGGGTTTGGACTTGGGTGGCTAGCCCAAGCTGATGTTTTGAGCACAGTGCGAGCCTGTTGACCCACACTGGGAAGCCCACTCCCAGCTGCAAGTGTAGACGGACCCTGTAAGTCTTGGGCAAGGGTTTAACCTGTCAGCTGAATTCAGTGAATTTGGAAATATATTTAGTCATTTTGTGCCAGTTTGACAGTGCTGGGGACCAGCGTCTCCTGTTTATCCACAGACCAGGTAGGGTGGCAGTGACAGTGCTGTCCATTCTGGCGCGACCATTTCTAGAGGTGTAAAGAGAGGTCAGTCTGCAGGGTTCATTCAGTGCTTGGCCTCTGAGCCCAAATTGCCATCAACGGGGCCAGGGGCATTGGTGGCTTCTGTGATGCAGAGACTCCTGTCTGCTAGAGATTGGATTCAGCCCCACCAGTGCACAGCACAAGGGGCACCAACCACCCATTGGGTTGCAGTGACTTGCAGGCACTTCCAAAGTTAGCAAAGGCAGAAGATTTCACATCCCGCACTGCCACTGGATTGAATTCAGCATTGAATTACACGTCCGTCGGGGCAGATGAGCACTTTGATCCGGTTGTATTTATATTGTGCTGGGCCATCTGCCAGCCTGATGGCTGTGTTTTGTGATGCTAAAGAAGCTCGCAGTACACTGTAATAATGAGCGTACTATGCTTTGCCATGCTCTAGTTTCCTCTGTGTGAGGAGCTCAAAGCATTTTTACAAACAGTGACAAATTAAATCTCACAACCCACTGAGAGGTAAATCACTGGTATCCCCATTTTACAGATGGGCAAAGAGAGGCACGGAAAGGTCACGTGACTAACCTAAGGTCACACAGTGAGTCAGGAGTCCTGACTCCGAGTCCTGGGATTTAACCACAAGGTAGTGCTTCCTTCTGTTAACATGCATTACAGTGGTATCTTGATTCGGCAGAAAGCACTACGTGTTTTTTTAATCTAAATATTCTGTTTTTAAGCCACTCTTGAGTTCTGCCTTTTCAGTTCTCCTTATGGGAAATGTGTTTACATTGGAAACATATTTTGCTTCCAACACCCTAGCACATTCAGCAGGAGTCGGATATACAACCCCCCTCCTCCTGCGAAAGCAGCTGCTGATAAGGAGATTGGCAGGAGAGATGTGATAACAGGCACACCCTTATGTTCTCTTCCAAGGGAAAAGGAGAATTGCCCAGTCTCCAAGAGAATGAAAAACAAAACAAAACAAAACAACACAGGTGGGAATTTTGGGTTTAAAGAGACTGTGCGGGCAAAACAGAAATTGTTCAAAACACAGCTAAAATGTCTGGACACAAAATAATGGCCCCATCCTGACCCTAGGGCAAAATGCTCACTGGGAGCTGGATTGGCCCATGAGTTTTTGGTCCCCACGGCCAGTCTTGCAGTTCGCAAGACCCCAAGCTAGAACCAGCTGCTAGAAGGGCTGGATCAGTCTACGAATTGCTCCCCTGTGTGGCTGGAGATGAGGTTCTCCATCCCACGCTGGTATCACAGCATGATAGGGACACAGGCCCTAGGTGAGCTGTCCTGGGACACTTGCATCTGAAGAAGTGAGGTTCTTACCCACGAAAGCTTATGCTCCCAATACTTCTGTTAGTCTCAAAGGTGCCACAGGACCCTCTGTTGCTTTTTACAGATTCAGACTAACACGGCTACCCCTCTGATACTTGCGTTCAGATTGTGTGTAAGGCTGACCCCGATTGTACTCATTTGCCAGGCTAACAACTTGATTCCTCATCCCCTGTTTGTGTGGGTCAGGACTTGGCTCTGTCTTTAACTGAAGTATATTCTCCTTATTTTTCACCAGTTAGCCTCTGCCCTCCACCCTAGAGATGGCAGCATTCAGATCCTGATGTCGGTTACACGGAGCAGCTCTCCTGAGGCAAGGTGCCATAGGTTGTAGTCTGTAAAATGGTGTGAAGGTTTCAGGAGCTGCTTCCTGGTCTGCTGTGCGCTCTCTAACCCGGCTGGCTGGGAAATCGTGACTGCTATTCGGAGCCGACTCAGCTCCCCTGAGCCCGAGGGTGGGGGCAGCTGAGTCAGATGCAGTAGCGCATCAGGGCCCAACTATTAAGGCAGGAACAGGCCAGCTACAGGCTCCGAGGCCCGTGGAATCAGTACCTGGAGGTGCTTGGGAACAATTGCTGTAAACCACTAATGGCGCTTCTCACCCTCCAGCTTGCTAGGTGCCACTTCAGCTGTGTTTGAAACCATTGCATGGATGCAAGCCACCACCAACCCTTTCAAATGTGGTTATGAACCCTGGTGAGGACAGGCCATACAGAGCTTGTTGGGCCCCAGTTTAAAAGCAAGTGACTATCAGCTCCTCCTTTCTCACTTGACCTGCTGCCCGTGTGTGTTCAGAGTCAGATTGGCTCACTTTCTCTTCCCCAGTACTTTGGTCTTCACCACTGTAGCCTCTGAGCACCTGCTTTATACGCCTCTTCTCCTTGCAGAACCAACGCAGCATCGAGAGAGAGAGAGAGATCCGGATTCTAGTCTGCGTTGCTCCTGGTCAAAAGAATTAACGAAACGGTGACGTTATGGGTATTGTTTCTTTAAATCTGTAGCAATCCGCCAGGCAGCACTGAGGCTTGGGGAGCTTCTAGGCAGAGCTCTACAGTAAAGCAGAAACAGAGGAGCTTTAGGGTTAGCATTGCGTTGCTTATTCTAATAAAGGTCCATGTTCCGTGTTGGAAGAAAGTGATGCTCTCTAGGATTCTTTGCCACTGGCACATGACGGTGTCCGAGATAAACTCCTTCTGGAGCAGGATCAATAACAGGAAAAGAAAACTGCCAAAGTTCAGCGCTCCCCGGCCCTTTGGGTTTGACAAGCCCCTGGACTGGCCCGAATGAAAGGAGTTTCACCAAATCCCGAGCCACGATGAAGCTAAATGCAGAGCACGGTGAAGTACAAAGCAGCTCACTGTGATCAGCACTGGTGAGTAAACCTGGAAATATTTCTAAATCATTTACCTTCACGGAGGAAAGAAATAAGAATCACGCCTAAGAACTGTGGTGAGCATTTAATTCCAAAAAGAATTTGGCTCCAGGGACACTTATAGTGTTGCCCACTTTCACAATTTTATCCCGACTCTCATGGTATTTGGTTGTTTTTTTTTTCTTAAAGCCCCAGCTCCCAGATGCATGTGACTATTCATATTTTTAAAAGGGTAAGGTCTGGGCTTCAAAAACATGACCCGAGTGCAGCTCAAAGGCTCAAAACACAGAAGTAAGATAACAAGTAACCAAACTTCATTATTTTTGGTTTCAGTCTCATGATTTTGAAGCCAATCTCATAGTCTTTTTTGGGGGGGGTGACTCATGATTTTGGAACACTTGGGGTTGGCCGTACTTAGACTGCTTTTCTCATAGGGTGAAGAAAACGTGGAGGCCTTTACAAGGTTGTATGCAAATCTGTAAGTCTCTGCTATGCTTAAAAAACAACACCCCTAAAACCAGTGCACACATCCCTACAACGTCCTAGCTCCAGGATCAGTATTGTTGGCAATGCGTTAATCTGTCTCTCAGATCTCAGGCTGAGTTTGCAGGGCGGGCAGCTAGAAAAACCACCTATTTTCCTGGAGAGCTTTGGTCACACACAACATGGTCTGGTGCTTAGGCCTTAGCTGCTCTGTGCCTCAGTCTCCCATGTGTAAAATGGGGATGATAGCGTTTCCCTATTGCACAGGGGTGTTGTGAGGGTAAATATATTAAAGATTGTGAGGCCCAGCTCCCCAAAGGTATTTAGGCACCTACCTGACGTCGATTTCAATGGGAATTACGTGTCTAAGGGTGTCTCTACACCGCCTGCAGCAGCGAGCCTCCGAGCGCACGTTGACAGACTTTGCTGCCTTGCGCGCTCGGCCTCTTGCGCTAACCAGCGGGGCCTGGTTGTTTCTTGCAGGTCCCCTCCTCCCCCCAGGGTGACCAGACGTCCCAATAAAATTGGGACTGTCCCGATATGTAGGCTTTTGTCCCGCGTCCCGACTGATGTTTAGTCGGGATGCAATTTGTCCTGATATTTCATGGCGCACCCCATGTGTCCCGATATTTTCTTCCTCTCATCTGGTCACCCTACTGCCCCCATCCTCTCCTGCCAAGGATCGGAAGCTCTTTGGGGCAGCGGCTGTCTTGGTACCGCTGCGGGACCCAGGCCTGGGGGTCCTGAGTGCCATGGTCATTACAGCCCTAACTCTGCCAGGGGTGCGGTGAGCAGGGCCGGCCCTGGCTTTTTTGCCGCCCCAGGCAAAAAAGCCTCCTGCCGCTCCCCGCCCCCCGCAGGGGAGGGCGGCGAGCCCCGCCGGGGAGAGCGGAGCCCCGGCAGCCAGAGCGCCGGGGAGAGGGCGGCGAGCCCCGCCGGGGCTCCGCTCTCCCCAGCGGCCAGAGCGCCGGGGGGAGGGCAGCAAGCCCGTCCGGGGCTCTGCTCTCCCCGGTGGCCAGAGGCAGGGCCCGGGGGAGGGCGGCGAGCCCTGTCGCAGCCCCGCTCTCGGGCTGGAGCGCCGCGCCGCCCCCCTCTAGGTGCTGCCCCAAGCACCAGCTTGGTGGCCTGGTGCCTGGAGCCGGCCCTGCCTGTGTGTACCCCACCTGTTGGGCTGTGACATCTGGTGGCCAAATAACACAGTGCACTCTGTGTGACCCCTGGTGGTCATTTAGGGCAGTGGCCTGTGTAAACCCCCACCACTGTGGCAGTGCCCCCTGGTGGCACCACCTATGGGTTAGGCACTAGGGTTGGTAATATGGGTGCGGATGGGTCCACGCTGTACCCAGAAGCACTGGAATGGCTGGTGTTCTGGGTAGAGGACTCCACCTGGTATTTAGCTGTGACACTCTGAGCACCTTTACCAGCCCTTTAGAAGAGCCCTGCCTGGCTCAAAAGCTTGTCTCTCTCCCCAGAAGAATTTATTCCAATAATAGATATTACCTCCCCGCCCTGTCCCTCGGCATTCTGGGAACATGTGCGTGGCCACCTTCACTGCCTTGGTTGCTGCAGCTCTCCAGCCCCCCTCCACCCGCCAATCCTCCCATCTTCCCCTGACCCAAACCTCCCAGGGCACCCTACCCAGGGCCGGCTCTAGGCACCAGCAAAGCAAGCAGTTGCTTGGGGTGGCAAATTTGCAGGGGCGCAAGAATCCAGCCTGGGAGCTGAGAACCAGCAGGGGGCCCTGGGAGCTGTAGTTCCTTAGTTAGCTCCCTGCCTATAGAGCCAGCCCTGGAGCAGGGAAAGAACTACATTTCCCAGCATTCCCTCGGCCGCAATTAACAGGAAAGGGAGGGGGAAGGAGTGTGGAACTGAAACCTCACACTGCAGCTTGCTGTGAATGGTAGGGGCAGAGCCAGCTCTAGGTTTTTTGCTGCCCCCCCACCCCAGCACTCCCCCCGCACCCCTGTGTTGCCCCAGCCCTGGACTCTCCCCCGCCCACACCCCCTGCTGCCCCAGCTCTGGCCCCCATCTGCACCCTGCCCCAGCCCTGGGCTCTCCCCCCACCCGCATCCCCTACAACCCCAGCTCTGGCCCCCACCTGCACCTCCTGCCGCCCCAGCTCTGGGCTCTTCCCCCCCCCCACCCGCACCCTCTGCTGCCCCAGCTCTGGGCTCCCCCTCCCCCGCACCTCCTGCCACCCCAGCTTTGGGCTCTCCCCCAAAGAAGGAATTGGGTGGACTAAATGGACAGTGCACCTCTCTATCTGAAGCCTAGCAAGGGAGGTACGTGGATCCCACTAGAATTTAAACGGAAAAGTAAGGGAGGGGAGGCTCTACTAGGACCTGGGCAGCTTTAGATACAGTACCAGGCACGTAGGAGGATTTACACTTCTGAGCCATGGAAGCAGAAATTGACTTTTCTTTTCCAGATGTAGCTAATATTCAGAAAGGGAATCCAGCACCTGCCTTCCAGATTTGAACACCTCAAAATTCAGGAGTGCTCAAGTGCAATTTGGGCAGCTGTTACTTCATTTCCCCCAAATCAAATATACTGATCCACTGTAACTTGCTGTAGAAAAAGTAGAATAAATGGAGCAAGAAATGCTTCCCAGTGGTTATTAGGACTGGAATTGCTATTTTCAACAGCCATTGCCTTTTTTTTTTTTTTTTTTTTTAGTTTTAGTTTTATTTCTTTGAAAGGAAGACAGTAATATTGCATTGGCAAATTCCCCATAGAAACAAAGAATGGAAGAAAAGAATAATAAAGGCACCTCAACTTTTCCTCATTTATGTAGGACAGTCTTATAATATGCATCCAGATATCCTCCAATCACACAAGCTGAAAAATGTTCCACTTTAGTGCAGTACTGTAACCATATGGGAACCAATCCTGTCTGTGTTCTGTGCACATCCAAAATTCCTGCTGAATGACCCGCCCTGGGAGCGAGTTACCAGTGACCCAGGGCTGGGGCAGCAGGAGGGTGCAGTTGGGGGGGGGGAGGAGCTCAGGGCTGGTGGTGGTGTGTGTGTGGGGGGGGGTTGGCAGCAAAAAACCTAGAGCTGGCCCTGACCCCACCTGCAAACCCTACGGAGCCTGGGGTTGGGGGGCTCTAGGCAGAGGAGGGGAAATCCTAGTGTCTCCCCTGCCGCCATCTCCCATCAGCCACTGCGGGCCCAATGGCACCATGGGAGATGTAGTGTCTCCCCTGCCTCCATCTCCCATCTGCCACTGCGGACCCCATGGCACCATGGGAGATGTAGTTTCTCCCCGACTCCATCTCCCATTAGCTGCTGCCAAGCCCGGCCCCGCCTTCCCATTTCTAGAGTGAGGGGCCGGTGGTGCGAGGCCGAAAGCGAAAGCTACTGTGACGCTGGGGAGGGGCCGCCCTTGCTGGGAAGCACCCCCCGGGAGATGTCTCCCTGCCCCACTCGCCGCTCTGCACCATCCCCAGTGCGCGCGGGGGTGCAGGGTCCAGCTTGCTGCACTGCAGCAGGGACCCCCCCACACCGCCCCTCCTCACTCCCCCCACACCCCAATACTTGCCAGGTGCCCCCCGTCTCAATGCTGCCAGGCCTCCCCCTCTCCACTAGCTCCCAATCCCCCAGGTATGGAAGAGGAGCAACCTCCGCCCACTGTTCCCGTTGGGAATCTGTTAGAGGGGTTACTGAGTGCTGTCACGTCCGGTCACTGTTCCCAGTTGGACTCTAATATTGAGCGCCCCGGGCAATATAACTTCCAGTAACTGTTCCAGGTTAGACTCTAATAGAGGGAGCACCGGGGCAACATATCCTCTAGTTCCTCCTCTCCCCCGTTCCCCCCGTGAGCTCGGTTTGTGGCTCTTGGGGGATCGGCGGCGCCCTATACCCCGCAGCTGCGGCCCGGCAGTGCCAGGGAGCCACCCCGTTGGCCCATCTGGCTGTACTGCCAGCGCTGCCCGTTCCCCAGGGGCTGGGCCAGGCCCTGGCCTGGGAACACCCAGCGCCTGTGTGGGGCCCTGCTCGAGTGCACCAGGCCTTGCACCAGCCCGGCCAGACCCTCTAGGGCAGGGGTTCTCAAACTGGGGGTCGGGAGGTGGTTATATGGGGGGTTGGAAGCTGTCAGCCTCCACCCCAAACCCTGCTTTGCCTCCAGCATTTATTATAGTGTTAAATGTATAAAAACGTTTTTAATTTATAATGGGGGTGGCACTCAGAGGCTTGCGATGTGAAAGGGGTCACCGGTACAAAAGTTTGAGAACCACTGCTCTATGGGCCCAGTCATGTACAGGCCACGCTGCTGCCCTCTGAGCCCAGAGCCCTTGGGAATCACTCTCCACAAAGTCTGCAGCACAAACAAGTGTCCGGGCGCTGTTCATTAGCAGTTGAGGCTCCTAAGGGCACCAAAACAAGCAGCCATCAAAGCTGTGCGGGGAATTGGGGTCAAGTGTTGGCACTGTCAACATGACCGGTTGAGCCCCTCTGCAGGGCTTTTCCTTCACAGGTTCAAAGGCAGGAGTGTGTTGTCATCCCTGGATTACAAACTGGGAAACCAAGAACTCTTTCTAACAGCCCTTGACTAGCATGTGCTGTGTGTGATGGAGGCTTTACAGAGCAGGAAGCTACTTCACTGCTTCACCCTGTTTGCTTTTCTTTTTCATTAGCCTTCTCCCTAGGGCAAAGCATAGAGGTACTCGATAAAGACAGAAAATCGCTTGTTTCATAGTAAATCTGCAAATATGTGACCAAAAATCCTCCTTATTTAGAATAATATGGAAACTGACCCTTGAAATTAAAATGAAGACACTGGGTTTGATTGTTAATTATTCCTGCCCCCAGTAATAAAACTTTCAGGGAAGCTCCATATTAATCAATTGTTTATAAAGGACACATTTGGGAGTTAGGCAGGGGATAGGCATCTGGAAACCTAGAGGGAGGCAGCAGAGCACATGCATGGAGGCAAAGACTTAGGCACGTAGGGAATTTGTGCTGCAGAAACTTAGGCACTAAGCAGCCAAGTGAGCTAAGGCACCTACAGGGTTGGGCAGCAGCCAAGCAGCAGTTTCGTAGGTCTCAGCAGTGCCTAAAAATGGGACTCAGGCACCGAAGTACCTTTGTGAATACCACCCCATGTCCCTATCCTAGGAGGCCAACAAGTACCGTTCTCCCCCTTCTAACAGAGGCGGTAACTGAGGACCAGAGACACTGCTCAAGCTCACTTCTAGCAGAGTTAGGAAGAGAAGGTCAGTCTCTCCTGGGGCAGACTCAAGTCACTCCCGCTTAGCCATTGCCTTTTGGAATGACTGTGCCAAATCTATGTGCTTAGCTATGCTGTCTGTGCAATGGAGCTACCCCTGCCCAGCCACGTGAACGAGGCAAGAGGCTGCAGGAAGAGCCGAGCATTGGGCAAGTCTCATGAAAACAGAATGTTCAAAGGGTTAGGGCTCTGTGCCGGGGATCGCCTATGTGGGGCAGCCCCCGAACCTCTGCTGTAGAGGGTCCAGGGAGCAGAGGGGCCAGGGAGCCATAAGAAAATGGGTGGTTGTGTTTGTTCTTTATGCTTTAAAGCAGCAAAAAAGAATTTTAACTTTGGTGAACCCTCCTTTCCAGGGTGTTATAATTCAGCAACCACTTGTCCAATTCACATCAAATTTGGTAGAAATAGTTTACTTCAGTCCCAGATTTAAGGTTCCAATTTTGAGGCTGATAGGATCTTCCTGTAGTTTATAGATGTAGGGTCAAAAATCAGGGTTATAAAGGAAACTATTACAGTCTTAAACTATGGAGTGACTATCATCACTCCATCATACTGGGATGAAGCAGCCTCTTCCACAGTGGGAATGACTCTGCTCCAACCGGAATG
>NW_027054200.1:0-15000 GCF_011386835.1 Chrysemys picta bellii
GGCCTAAAGTCCTTAAGTATCTATTATTTCAGAGTTGTAGCAATCAAATCAACCTGTTAGCTACTATTTTGAAGTCTGTTTGAAAGAAAGGGTTAGGATGGTATAAAAACCTCAGGTATTTTGGAGACTGTCTTTTTCAACAGAAACTCTCTTGAACAGCTGCTGGACTGCAAGAGGAGGTATGCTCCCTGTTTTTAACTCTGAAAATATATATTATATAATATCACTCGTTGGCCATGTTGTCTTAGTAAATAATGATGCCTATGTTTATTGCAGTGTGATCTGTTTAGCATGGAACCAGTAACTTTAAATTGCATTTCATCACCAGGCCAAGGTAAAAACCATTTTAACTGTAGTTTTGCTTAATAACTTCAGGTATTTATTTTATTACACAGGTTGTATAGGGATTTGGGGGTAATACTAACAAACATTTTTGCTTGTTCTTTAATCCAAAGGCCCAAACACAAATGGGGGGGGGGGGGGGGGGAGGAGAAACAGAACAAGTATGTGCCTGCAACACTTTATCCTGTAGTAGAAGGTAACTTTCTGCAATTGGCTTTTAAATGCACGTGGATTTATTGAACAGTATTTTGTTGCAAACTGTGTTTTAAACTGTGTGTGTGTGTGTGCGTGTGTAAAACATAGGTGGGTTTTTTTAAGTATATGGCTGCAAACTGATGGTAATGGTGTGTTTCAAACTAAGAGGGTGGGTTTTTTTCCTGTGCAAAATGGTTTTAAACTGGATTTTAAAAGTTGATTTTAAAAGCAGTTTGGTTTTTATTTTGCAAAATGAGGTGTATTAGAAAAAAATGTGGGTTTGTTGTTTTTTGTTTTAAAGTGGTAGAAATAAACTCAAAACTCCTGTTTGTTGTACAGCCTGAAATGGATTGTTTTGTTTTAAAGCTATGACTTTTTAAATAGAAAAACACCCAAATAAATATTTTATTCTTAAGTTTACAAGACAGTTTCATGTGATTTATAATAATAATATTGTCTGCTCCACAGTACAGTCAAAACATGAGAGACCCTTAGACCAGAGGGTAAACGAGCTTAAAAGAAAAAGAAAAGAGACGGCTGAAAAGAAAATGTCACCAGTATCAGTGACGGATGGATGGATGAAGCCCAGTAAATATATTGTGTTTATTAGTTTGGTTAATTTATGAGGTTTTGTATTTTAAGTAAATGCAAAGGTGTGGGTGAGAAAGATGGTAAAGTTAAGTTTTGTAATATGTTCCTTCCCCCCCAGTCAGGCATGTGCAGCTCTCCTGACGTTATAGTCAGAGCTACAGGGACACCTCCACCAGAACTGCCAAAGAACCAGAAATCTGCTTTGAGACCTTTAACAAGGCAAAACAGCACAAGAGTGCAGATGAAGCATCAGGGCAGTCCAAACCTCATATGCGTCAAACCCAAGGACAAAACAAAAGACTCTGGTAAAAACCAACCATGCAAACACAACTCCAGTTCCTCAGTGACCACCACTACACCAAGCCCTGAGAAAACTGAGCGAAAACGCCCACATCACAAACCTGCAGCACGCGCTCTAGGGGTTGTGAACGTGCACAAAAACACACATTCACAAACCCAGAGCATGCGCTCTAGGGGTTGTGAATAAAAAACCCAAGGACTGACAAACCATTCCTTCAACACCATAAGCTCCTCACAGCTCCCCCATAGTCTAGTATTTGGGAAAAGTATGATGGTTCATTCAGAAAACTGATGGACGCAGTATCCTCGGGAGTTCTATAAGAACGGTATTCTAAAAACATTTGGGAAAAATATGACGCTTCGTTCAGAATACTGGTGAATGCTGTATCTTCAGGGGGCCTAAAAGGAAGGAGGGCTGGAAACCACATCAAAAATGTAAAAGCTTTGGCGGGAGACTTTTTGAAAAATACTTCAATTTTTCCAAAGGGTGGCTTTGAGCAGGCATGACTAGTCATGGAAAGGGGCCTGGGTAAAAGGGGCACCCTCAAGGCTACACATCAGCTCGGGTGTAAACAAAAGGGGGGACAGCGCTGGGTGGACAAACAAATGGCTGCCAAAAAGTTCCAGGCTAGGATCGCTGTAAAAATTTTTAAAAGGACTAAAGAGGTAATGAGGGGAAAAAACAAAAAGAGATGCCCCCTACTGGAGGCTCTCAAACTGGCTTGTCAGAAAATGGGGAGGTGGAATCAGGCTCTCACGCAGAGTCTGGTTTAGAAAATTCCCCAGAGGGCTCTCTAGATGGGTCCCCATCTACTCCCGATGACCCTCACGGAGGCACCTCGGAGTCTGACTCTCAAATAGCATCTGATGTAGAAAGATGCCACTGATGGTCCCATAGAGGAACCCCCAAGTAACCCTGAAAATGCAGAGGGGTATATGGAGAGAGTGAGATGTTGGCAACATGAATTACCTAGATTTGGGGTGGGGGGGAATGGTCGGTGTATTGTGCAGAATTTCATTTTGTCAATCTTGAGCGAATAAATTCAGCTCAGCAGGTTGTTGAAGCCGTACACAGGGGAATACAGTTAGTGCTCGATGACGTTAATGGTAGGGTAGACCCTGATGATTATGTTCAGCTACGTTTAGAGAACCGTAATTTAACTAACCCTTTGTTTTTGGTCTGAAGAACTAGAGATGAGCTTTCTGCTGAGGATTTCTTAAATCAGACCTCAAAGCTGCTACAGAGCAATAGAGAGTTGCATGTTGATGGGACATTGCGCCTCATTGTGACCGTTGTAAAAACCAGGGGTGGGGGCATTCGTAGAGTATCCTCAGTAGTCAAATCATCCATAAAAAGAGACCATGTTCAGTAGACCTGACTTACACGGGTACCAATCTGTGTTTTGCGGGTGGGCTCTTGGCCTTCATGTCCGACCGTAAACCTAGGGACGTGGAATTGTTAGCCGGGGGCGAGAAAGTTGCATGAGAAACTGGGGTGGTCAGATCAAAAAAAATTATGCTCAGTGACGCAGCAATGTTTGAGCAGCATTTAGGAGTCAACATACAGGTGGTGCTGTATGTGGCGAAAGGTGGATGGGACTTTTTTAAAACGGGGGCCCAGTGTACCCCAAGACTTATTTCATCCTGTTGCATGAGCAGCATTACTATGGGTTTCTGGATGCGAACAAGTTGTTCGGAGCGAAAAATTATTGAGAGTTTTGCCACACGGTGTACAGTCACGACCATTCTTGCAGGTATCGTTGCCACCTCTGCCTGAGCGTAACATGCTCAGACAGCGTGGGCATGCAGCTGAGGTGTCCTAGCTGTAGACTATATTGTCAGTCCAAAGAGTGTTTAGACAGACACATCGACTGTGCATCAAAAAAACTAGTCAAATGCCTGTCTAAAACTTTGTGTGATAAGTGTCAGTCTTACGTGGGCAAGCGGCACAGGTATAAAGGGAGGCGCTGTAAGCAGTGTCAGGCTTTGATCGCTGGTGATGTAGAAGTCACCTCTGTTTTATGGACAGCCTTAGAAAGCCTGAATCCTCAGAAATGTATATTTTTTATGATTTTGAATAGATGGAGGAGACTGGGTTGCACACTCCCAATTACATTTTCACTATGTCCCTAAAGCCGGAAAAGTCCTGGGAATTTAAGGACAATGAGTATCTTTCTATGGTTTTTAAGACCTTTATTGGCAAAGAGTTCCAGGACTACACATTCCTAGCGCACAATTCCAAAGGTTACGATGTGTACTTCGTTAGACAGTTACTGAAGGAAAAGATGTGCCTAGAATTGATCACTCAGGATAGTAAACTAATGTGTGTGGAAATTAAGGCCCTGGGCATTCGTTTTATAGACTCTCTTCAAACTTCTTGCCCATGAAGCTTAGCAAGCTCCCACAGGCGACGGGGTTTGAAGGGTGGAAAGGGTATTTTCCACATTTTTTTAAACACTTGAGAAAATCAAAATTAAGTGGGGCCTATTCCCGGTGTGGAGCACTATGGTGTAGAAAGCATGATGCCCAGGGAAAAAGCAGTGTTTCTCGACTGATATTGGGACCACAGGTACGAGATGTTTGACTTGTAGCAAGAGCTCGCGTACAACTGTCAGCAGGATGTCAAAATTTTGAGACCGGCCCAGACGAACGCTCGGGGCCACCCGTACTTTTTTCACAAAAAGGGATGCCGATACAATACGCAATTTAAAGCCTTCACCTGCACTGCCCATTAAACAGAAGGCGTCTTTACTGTGCGTCAGTTTAATTTTCACATCCACTCCGTTCAAGAAAAGTTTTTCTTGAAAAAAACAGGTCACTGCGTAGCTGACCCAGCAGCTCTACCATCCTGCTCTGGGCTGTCAGCTTTGCAAGCCTCACAAACCCTAGATTCCCGCCATCCAACTCTGTTTCTTCGTGTTGTCCGGTAGCGTCTTTGTAAAACAGGCCAGCGGAAAATTGCGTGTCAAGGGTGGCGTCACTGTAATTGAGCACCGATTCTATAAAGGCCCTGTAAGGGTAACAGTTGTTGCTTTGGCTTACAAGGCGGTCTCCCAGCGTGACATCCAACTGACTGAAAACAGAGGCCACGGGGTAATTCACCAGGCCCACTTTGGCGTCCATGGTGAGTTCAGTTCCGTCTCCTTTTACAATCTTGCAACATAGATACAGCAGCGTGTTGTTTAAATCTATATAATCAATGCCATTTCCTGTTATAAAAACATCAATGGGGGCAGACTCCGTAACAGCCGATAGAGGTGGCACCTCGATGTAGATGCTTTTCTCAATGCTGGTCTGGGTAGGGGCTATTTGAAACAAGTCTAGTTCGGATTTGGTGCACTCTTCAGACCCGCAGTGAACAAAAGCCATGTTGATTAAAATATCTCTCTTTTACCAGGCGGAGAGTGTCTTCTCTTTCGCCCAGGCTTCCTCTTGGACTTTCGCTTATGGCTGGCCCTGCGCATCAAAGCCCTTCTTTTAAAGGGTATTGGGGGACCTGTGCGTTGCAGGTATGATACATTTCTCTTTCTCTTCCTCCTTTTAATGTACATCAGCCCCGATCCTTCCTGTGAAGCTGTATTCGAGCCGGTTTGTGTAAAGTGTAAGCATCCTGGTCTGAAAGCCAAGCTGTCTTCTAGTTCAAGTTTTACTATGCTTTTTGGCCACTTGAAAAAGAGGATTCACCGCGCCAAGCTCCCAACTTCCCTGGGGGTGTAATATATTTTCTTTAACAGAGCATAGGTGGAGACATGACTGTTCCCAGTACCATCTTTTACTAACACAAGTATGGAGGGGGACACATTCATATACACACATTTAAATAAGTTTTATTAATTGCCTGGTTTAACACAACCTTTTACAGCCGCCTGTAAAAATGGATGCCATGACCCCTACAATGAGGGAGTCTGATCTGGTTCATTCTTCTATGTTGTCCTTTTCTGGATTTTCCTCTTGAGATCTGTATCTCAGACAGGAGCAAAAACAGCTGATGCATGATATGTTTACTTCCACAGGGCTACCGATGTGTAAGTTCTCAAAGGCCTCTAGAAAGGCATCGTTGAGCTGTTGAGAGATTTTCAGACAAAAAACAGTGTAAGCACCCCACTGCTTGTTTTTAGATTTATGCAATGCCAGGTCGATTCCTAACCCCATTAGACCCCCATGATCAACCGTTGCTTCTTAATCATTCATTTACCTGAGCGACGTCTTTCCTGTTCACCTTGTCCGCTGGTGACTCCCCCAAGCCATGATCCTCTTCCAACTTTAGGGGGGTGGACAATGAGAGGCCGTCACACTCATTGGGGTGCCTCATGAACGTTTGGGGTTGGGTTCCAAGGTATCTATCAATGGTGGAGTCAAAGGGCCCTCCTTGGAACTGTCACTGCTGTAGCACTTTCTCCATACAAGTCCAAAGGTCCTCGGGGCTAAAACAAAGTCTGAAGTTCTCATGGGGGTGGTAGAGGAGTCCATGTTTCCTCTCAGCCTTTCCACAATTTCTAAAACATGTCTTCTTGGTAAGAGATTGCCTCCTCTGCCCGGTACTGGGACTTATGGGGTGATGGTTCTGCACTCTGATTGGCAGAGGGCGTTGGGAGGAGTCCTTAGAGGGGTCACATGACCCTCTTCTGGGTGGTTCACCCCATCCAAGAACCTGGCCTATTTTGGCCAAATCTCCTCTTGGGGCGGTCCTCTGCAGCCAAAACCCATCGCAATTGGAAAAGGGTGGTGGGAGGAGTTCTTAGAGGGGTCACACGAACCACTTCCGGATGGGTCACCCCACCCCAGAATTCCCCCCAGTTGGTCAAATCTCCTCTCTGAGTGGTCCCCAGTGGCTGAAACCCCTCCTGATTGGTAGAGGGCGGTGGCAAGAGTTCTTAGAGGGAATCACACAAACCACTTCCAGACAGGTCACCCGGCCCCGGAACTCCCCTTGATTGGTCAAATCTTCTCTCAGGGCTTTCCTATCAGGGCGAAACCCATCCTGATTGGTAGAGGACGGTGGGAAGAGTTCTTAGAGGAGTCACATGAACCATTTCCAGACAGGTCACCCCGCCCTGGAACTCCCCCCAGTTGGTCAAATCTCTTGGGGTGGTCCCTAGCAGCTGAAACCCCTCCTGATTGGTAGAGGACGGTGGGAGGAGTTCTTAGGAGTCACATGAACCATTTCCAGACAGGTCACCCCGCCCTGGAATTCCCCCCAGTTGGTCAAATCTCCTCTCGGGGTGGTCCCCAGTGGCTGAAACCCCTCCTGATTGGTAGAGGGTAGTGGGAGGAGTTCTTAGAGGGGCCACATGACACATCTTGCTTCTGGTTATGTGTCCGCCTTGACCCCAGAAGTAATACCCCATGGGTGTGGGACTTCTGGTGACGGGTGGGCAAGGGGTGGGTTAACGTTTGATTGACAGTAGGGCCCTTATACTACTGGAGTGCCTTCTTCTATTTTTCTCCGTGCCGCTTCATTCCCCAATCACTCGGCCAGAACAGATGTCACTTATGATCTCAGTTGCCACCAGCTGGACAGTGGGACTTGGGTCTTTCTGTAGGACCTGGAGAGCTGAAATTACAGAGGACAACACGTTAGTGAACAGACTGTCAAATCACAGCTAAGTGTGATCACAGAACCTTGAACTACCTGAGCAGAATGATCACATGGAAAAATATGAGACTGGGCTCAGTCGTTCTAATGGGATGGAAAATACATGAGAGATGAATATACCCCACTTTTCATATAGTCACCTCTGCCTGAAATAGCTGGAGACTTATTACCTCTGAATACCACACTACAGCAGCTCTCCAATACAAACAAAGCTTTAGGTTCCTCCACTGGGTCCCTTCCATGCTCTTAACTGGGGGGAGACCCTGACTCTACCAGAAAGTCATCCACTCTGCTGTAAATGGAAGAAGGCCCATTGTTTCAATAGCTTCCACTTTTAAGTTTATTTTCCATCTCTATTCAGGAGACACTGCCTGAGCTCAAATAAACCTGGAATTTAACAGAGGCCAGGTCCAAGCTGGTTTATACATGATACAGGGCACCTACTGGAAGAAAAATTGCTGGTGGGAAATTTGAGGTAGCAGAAAGTGGCTACAACTTCTTCTCACCTGGGGAGTCCACAGAAAGCCAATAAAGCCCAAAGAGTGGATAGCACTGGCTGTGGAGGCGGCATTGCCAGGACAACCAGGAGATGTACTGACTCATATCACACCTTCTGCAGCTTCCTCCTTCCGGGAAAATTAAAGTGGACTTTCTACTGGGCAAGAGTGAATTTGTCCTTTGCTATGTGGCTGATGCACTTTGCACCAGTGGTATTGGTTACTGCTGCTTGTCAGCCAGATTCCTTTATAACTCACTAATGAACAGGACTTCAGCTGTATTTATTACTTACACATCAGCAGATATTCCAGGTCCAGCCATTTCATACGCTGCCTGTCTGTGTGTTCCAGGATGATGCCTAAATACACAATGTAAAATAAATAACAACAATAATAATAAAACCTTCCCTTGTTGAGTGCAAAGTGATATTAGCAGCCCCTAGACAGGTCTTTGGCATCTCTACTGTGGGCCTAAAGGTGAGCTGTGGGCAAGAGGATGCTAGAGCAGTTTAGAGTTCACACTGAAGAGAATGAGAGAGACATTTTTTAAAAAGAATGTTTCCATAAAACCCATTTGTTTGAAACAGTCTGTGTTCCTCTTGCCACTGCTGTCAGTTATTGAAGACATACTAAGATAGTGTCTTGGTCTAGTGGTCTGTGCAAAGGACTGGGGCCAGGAATAAGTGAGTTCTAAGCAGGGATCTCACAAGGTGACTGATAGCTGAGACATAGGCCACAATGCCTGCCTGTCTCACATGGGTGTGCTAGGGTGAAGAGGGCACAGGGCCAAAGAGGAGGAACCTAATGCTTCCTTGACAAGGTGGTGTGGCCAGGAACCTGAAACAGCAGGCACTATGGGGAGGTGGGCTGCATGCCTCCCAATGATGAAGTAGCAGTGAGGAGCACTGAACCACACAGTGGGTAGGTCTGCACTTTGATCTAGGGGTATCACTCCCAGTTCAATGGGACATGCCCACATTGGCTCTGACAGCGATAGCATGCTAACATTAGAATGTAGCTAAGGCAGCACGAGCAGTGGGAGGAACTAGCCACCTTGAGAATAGACTTTGGGGTTTGGATGCGCTCATTCTTGGGGTGGTTAAACCTCCTGCTGCTCCTGCCATCGCAACTACTCTCTATTTTTAGCACGCAGGACTGGTGCGGGTACGTCTCATCAAGCTGGGAATTATACACCCAGCTCAAAGTGTAACCATGCCCTACGTGACAATGTCCCTGCCTCTACTACTAAATGACTGCACCGTGCTTTCCCTGCAATGATCCCAAAGCACTTGATAGCAACTAATCCACCACACTGGAGAGGTAGGGATATTAACATCTCCATCTATGGATGGGAAGCTGAGGCACAGAGAGATTAATGGCAACTCAGCGCTGCACAGTGGGATTGTTTCTGTCTCCCTCAATGGAAATACCAAAAGGGACACTGGGCATCATCTCTCACCAGCTAAGTTGGCTGCAACTGCCCGGATCTCTTCCCAGCTGCTATAGAAGTATGTGATGGTGATTTGGTACAATTTCTCCAGCAGCTCTGCATTCTCTTTGGCCTAGAGGAAATCAGGGATACATGAGCTCTCTCTGGCTAGAAGTGCCCTTTGACTGCCAGCACATGCTTTTACGAACCACAGGTAAATAAGATAGAGAACAGGTGGCTGGGTAGAAGTGGGAACAATGGGAATCTGTGGCAGATTTACATTTCCCATCACCCTCAGTCATATATCCCACTCTTACAGTTATTTACATTATCCATCACACATCCCCCCCACACACACACACACCTCTACACCACCACTCCAGTCAATAATCTCAGACAGTTCAACAGCTCACTCACAAGGTGTCTGCAAATGTCCACCTGGAGCTCTTCAGGCTTCAGCTCGGCTGTGCCACCAAGGTGCTCACTGATTGCACTTTGGAGTCTCTTGAGTCCCAAAAACGGTAAACAGAGGTGAAACGTAGCTCTGCATTCCTGAAAAAGAGCGTCACACCATTGAATTGTTCCCTACCGAGTGCTATGTTCATTCAAAGGGAACTCATCTGCGTGACTGCTCATCTATTCCAGGATCAAAAAAAGGGATTCATCTGGATGTAATTGGCAGAAAACATGCAGGAATGACTAATAGACGGGAGAGCTTCAACTGAAACCTGGAGGTAGCATCAATGTCTTTTGGGAACAGATATACCGATGAAAGCTGCTGCACCAGGCATAGCTGTGGTCTCTCTGTTCTGGGGAGGCAGGGGTCTGGGGTGCAGAGACAGACAGGAACAGAGACCTGTCGGGGTCAGACCCATGACCTCTCCTGGATTCTGGTGAGGCAGCCATGGACCAACCTGGCTGGAACTGACTCAGCAGGAGGGCAATGAACTGAGGGGAGAATTTGGGCCTCCACAGCAGGCAGGAATAGCAGAGCTCCCCTGGCATTGGGAGGAAGATTCCTTTTGCTTAGTAAATAAGTCACTGTCAGTCTTACCATTGAAATCTCAGGGTTTGGGTCTTGCAGGTGCAGCAGAAGTGTGACCCAGCTCTTTTTAACCTGGTCGGCGAAATAGGTCTTCCATTTTCTCTTTGTCAGCCGGGCCAGGATGCCAAATAGGACAAAGGCCATTGAGCGAAGAGCATCATCCTCCTACAGCCAAGAAAGCCCCGCAAGTTAGTAACTAAGAGACAATCACATCATGCACTTCGCACAGCCATCTCTTCTATGCTAAAGTAGAGTGATTCCAACTACAGCTAGTCGGAAAAACGGTAATTAACCAATTTTTTGTTCGAATTTGCTGATTCATTAAAATATTTTAGAGACAGTTCAGTTTTGATGAAATTCCTCCGGAAGCCAGGTAGGGGTCCTTAGAAACTTGCCTGGTGTCTTTCCAGTGCACCCATCCAGCTCTGTGGCAGCCGATCTAGCAGGCTGCTTGGGATCGTGGGCTTCCAGGCCCCCAGCTTCTGGGACCCTGGCTCTCAAATTTGCAACTCCCTGGCACTTCTAGCTCTCAGAGTTTCCTGGGTTCCCAGCACCGGGATAGTCTGAGAGCAGACTGCCCTGGGCCAAGGCTTCCAATAGAGCTAGGTTGAGAATAGTAATTCTGTTTCACAAAGAGTTTTGAACTTTGGGGAGAGCGGTTCCCACAAATAGGATCAAAACCCAAATTTGAAATCTCTAAATTCTGTACAAAATGGAATGATCATTCCAACCCTCTCACATAAAAATGGTATAGAACAGGCCCAACACTCTCTATTGTACTCTGTAACCCCCATTTCACGGTTATCTAGCTATCTAATCTAGTATTCAGACTTTCTTTGAGGTTCTCAGTGGCAATAAAGAAGAATAGAAGGGTGAGACTGTGGGAGCAGGGATGTCATCCCCATCCTCCTAATGTTCTCCTCCTCCGTAAAACACCTCTCTTCCCTGGGGCCTAAAATCTCTTCACTCCGACATGAGCAATGCCCAGGGAGTCCACATCACGCATTGTAAATGGAGCCTAATCAAGATTGGTTGAACTGGGGTTGGAGAGATCTGTTCACATACATCGTCAAAGTAAGTCCGGATCTGTTGGGTGAGGTCTTTGAAGGAAGAACCTATGTCCTTCTCTTTCAGCTCCTTCAGGACTTTGACCAGTGCTTTCATGCTCTCGCCAATGACTTCCGAACTGAAAATGTCATGTAAGGCCCCGATCAGTAGGTCCAGAAGAAACTTCTTGTGCTTTTTCACCTGTACAAACATATGACATTAAAGAACACTTATCACTGATCACACTTCTAATAAGTTTTCTTTAGCAGTTATGAAGCTGTGGGAATTTCATCAAGCCCGTCTCCCCCCAGAGACCTATAGCTATATTTCAGACCAGGTGCTAGCTACAATGAGCCCAACTTGGTGCCATAATACATCTGTGTAATCCTATTATTAGATTCCTAGTTACTTAGATTCCAAGGCCAAAAGGGACCATTGTGATTATCCGGTCTGACCTCCTGCATAACATAGAACTTCCCAGAAATAGTCTCTGTTTGAACTAGAGTGTATCTTTTAGAAAAACATCCAATCTTGATTTTAAAATTGCTAGTGACAGAGAATCCACCACAACCTTTGGTAAATTGTTCCAATGGTTAATTAAACTTACCATTAAAAATGTATGCCTTATTTCCAGTCTGAATTAGCCTAGCTTCATTTTTCCCCATTGAATCTTGTTATACCTTTGTTTGCTAATGTGAAGAACCCATTATCAAAATTTATTCCCCATGTGAGTAGTTATAGACTGTCCTCAAGTCACTCCTTAACCTTCTCTTTGTAAAGCTAAATAGATTGAGCTCCTTGAGTCTATCACTAAAGGGATATTTTCCAATCCTTTGATAATTCTTGAGACTCTTCTCTGAATCTTCTCTAATTTATCCTTCTTGCATTGTGGACACCTGATCTGGACACAGTATTCCAGCAGTGCTCACATGAGTGCCATATTCAGAGGGAAAATAACTTCTTCTTCGAGTGCTTGCTCATATCCATTCCATTAGGTGTGTGCGCGCCGCGTGCACGATCGTCGGAAGATTTTTACCCTAGCAACACCGGCGGGTCGGCTGTGGAGCCCCCTAGAGTGGCGCCTTCATGGCGCTGAATATATACCCCAGCCGACCCGGCGCCCCCTCAGTTCCTTCTTACCGCCCCTGACGGTCGTTGGAACTGTGGAGCGCTGCTTAGCTGTTCTCCACTTTCCCTAGCTTTCTTGTTGTATCATAGTTGTAGTTATAGTTATAGTCTTAGAGTTTGTTGTAAGTTAGTTAAGTAGTTTTAAAGTTGTTCTAAATAGTCCAGGGGGTTAAGGGGGTCGTCTCCCCCCTTTTCTCCCCCGGCCGCGGGGCCGGGCTCATGCCCAACGCTCCCGGCTTCAAGCTGTGCGCCTCCTGCGCTAAACCTATGCCCACGAGCGACCCGCACGAATCTTGTCTGAAGTGCCTGGGAGAGTCACACCAGACAGACAAGTGTAAAATCTGTAAGGCCTTTCGTCCGAGAACGAAGAAGGAGCGGGACTTTCGGCTCAGGCAACTTCTGATGGAGGCGGCTCTTAGCCCGGACGCTCCTTCCACGAGCAAGGCCCCGGCACCTAGCACCTCGGTGCGCAGTGCCCCGGCGGCACCGGCTGCGACGACCACGCGAGTGGCGTCAGACAAGCCTCCCCGGCACCGGACCTCGTCGGCACCGCAGACACAGCAAGTGCCTCGGCGCCGGTCCTTATCCCCAGGGCATAAAAAAGCCCATAAGACGGGGACATCAGTGCCGAAGACGCCAGCTCCCCCAGTGTCGGGGGTAGAGCCGCGTCCACCGGTGGAGCAACGGAAACAGTTGCCTCCGGCACCGTCGACTCCGGCGCCGAGGCCGTTGAGTCCGGTGCAAATAGCGTCTCCCCCCAGGCCGGCGGTGATACAGTGCCTCCCGTCGACTCCAGAGACCTTCGCGGCGGCGAGAGACTTAATAGCTCTCACGGAGCCGGCACCGCCTCAGCCACCGGCACCGACTGCACCGTTGACTCGCCCGGTCCAGTCGAGGGGGAAACCTGCTTTGATGCGCCCACCATCACAAGGGCTGGAACCTCGGCACCGGTCCAGGTCCCGAAGCAGGTCCCCACGCCGCTCGCAGTCCCGGCGCCGAATATCGTCTCGGCACCGGTCGTACTCGCGGCCAAGATCTACTTCGCGGCACCGTTCTACGTCTCGGCACCGCTATGATCGTCGGCACCGATCAACGTCGAGACGTAGTTCTCGGCACCGCTACGGTCGGCGCTCGACGTCGAGGGGTCGCTCCCGGCACCGGGCATACTCCAGGTCCTCGTCGAGGTCCAGATCTGACTCCCGGCACCGACGAGGTCATCGGCACCGGTCGCGGTCCCGGCACCGATCGCCGGCACCGCGCAGAGATAGATCATCTCCGGACCGGCACCGTGCGGCACCGCAGCCCACCGGGATGGTTTCATCTCTCTCGGCACCGCCATGGCCGTCTAGATCGGTGTCCCGCTCCTCGGAGGACTTGTCGAGATCGGCATACCCCCCTCAAGGGCGCGCCGATGAACAAAATTTCGGCCACTGGCAGGAGATGGCAGAGGACCAATCTCATGGACCATCTCACTGGTCGTTTTGGACCCCGTGGGCATACCACCAAGAACAAGGGGCTCCAATACCATCGACCTCTCGCTCGGGTCACTCGGTTAGAAGGGCCCCAGAATCCACCATCTCTCGGCCTCCGCCAGGAGGCATGGAGGCTTCGGTGTCCACGCCACCCGACACCAGGGACCCAAGTGCAGGTGATGCCCCGGCCCAAGAGCAAAGGGATCAGGACCCCCCCTTGGATCCGGTACCACCGGAGGCATCCTCTTCCTCCTCTCCGGACGAGGCAGTGGCGGGCACTTCATGTACGGGTCCCCCTCCGATAGATCTTCGGGCTCACCAGGATCTCCTGCGTAGGATGGCCCGTAATATGGACCTGCAGGCGGAGGAGATAGTGGAGGTGCACGACCCGATCGTGAACATCCTTGGAGCAGATGTCCCATCGAGGGTGGCGTTACCTCTGATCCGCACGATCCAATCGAATGCGGATACGATATGGCAAACTCCTGCCTCCATTCCACCCACAGCGAGAGGGGTGGAAAGAAAATACTTTGTCCCCTCTAAGGACTATGGGTACTTGTACACCCACCCCCAACCGTGCTCACTGGTGGTGGAATCAGTGAATGCACGAGAGCGCCACGGCCAGCAGGCTGCAGCGCCTAAATCAAAAGAGGCTAAGCGGCTCGACCTGTTTGGCCGTAAGGTCTACTCAGCCGGAGGGCTACAACTGAGAGCGGCGAACCAACAGGCGTTACTGAGCCGCTACAATTTCAACTCCTGGAACTCTATGGGGAAGTTTAAGGAGTTGATTCCCCAAGAGTCCAGGGAAGAGTTTGGAGCCATGGTAGAGGAGGGCAAGAAGGTGGCTCGGACCTCCTTGCAGGCCTCCTTGGACATTGCAGACTCAGCGGCGAGGACCCTGGCTTCGGGCATCGCTATGCGCAGGATCTCCTGGCTTCAGGTTTCGGGTTTGCCTCCGGAGCTGCAGCAAACCCTACAAGATCTGCCTTTTGAGGGGCATGGATTGTTCTCGGATAAGACGGACTCCCGCCTGCAGAGCCTCAAGGACTCGAGAACAATCATGCGCTCCCTGGGGATGCATGTTGTGGGCCCCCAGCGCAGGCCATTTAGGCCGCAACCTCAGCGCTTCTACCCCCCCCCCGCCTCGTCAGAGACAAGACTCGGCCCGGAGGCGAGGGCGAGGTGGTAGAAGAACGTGGACCGGCCCTCAACCCGGCCAGAACCAGGGGCCACCTCGACCACCTTCAGGCCCCAGGCAGAACTTTTGAAGGTGCGGTCGAGGACGGCGCCCCAGTCATCCCCCAGGATCCAGCCCCCTCCTTTCGGGATCGCCTCTCCCACTTCCACCGTGCTTGGTC
>NW_027054201.1:0-15000 GCF_011386835.1 Chrysemys picta bellii
AACCTTCCTCTTCAATGGAGGATCAGGATTTTATTTCTAATTGATTTGTTTAAAAAGTGCTAAGCAGATGCTACACTGTAATAAGAGGAAACAGAAGCAAAAACTGCAAGAATGTTACTGAAACCAATGAACAGATGCGGAGAGTGGAAACACGGCAAAGCAAACAAATGACTACTATGAGTAAATAACCTGAAAGCAAATGGAGAAGAAAAGCTCATCTGGGTAATTGTGGCTCTTGGGACAAAAATCAGGTTCCTGGTATGTAGCCTGGCTGAGATCATACCTTTTCCCTGGATCCCAGACCTGGGCTACAGACGTCATTCTCTGTGTGATGTCCTTATTTTATTCCTAGGGAAAGGATCCCCAACAGAGATGTAAGGATCCTGGACTCTAATGTCTGCAAGAAGCTTCAGCCACCTTCACAGGTAGAAGTCACTGTCTTTCCTACAATGCCACTAGTGCTCTTTCTGCTCTCCAGATCTGCTCCCTCCAGCAGGACAGAGACACCCCTTAACTCCCCGAGTCCTGATTTCCTACAATTCAAGGGGCTGAGGGTTTGCATTGCCTCCACCATCAGAGACTTTTTCCTATGGGAATCTCCCTAGAGCAGGGGAGAAATCTGTTCTTCCATTAGAATGAGACTGCTCAGTAAATCCACTCACACTGACCTCATCTCAGCTGCTTTGTTTATCCGAGATTAGTGGTATCTTTGGAAAACACTTAGGGTGCCGGGGTGTGAGGTGGAGCAGGGGAGACGGGCGCTCCAGCAGATTCCCCTGAAGAACACCACCCTGTCTTTCTCTGGTCAAGCGCAGACTCGCCGTGCATTGTGGAAGTGAAGACCGGATGGGTGCTGCTGGATTGACCTTGATGTGCCATGTCCTTGTGTGGATGAAGGACCTACATCTCAGGGATGGCCAGCAGCAGATGTAACACCTGTGTCCAGGAATAGGCTAAACAACCTACACTGATAGGTAAGTAAAATCATGGCCACATGTAGACATCACAGGAATTGGTGGGGATTGAACCAGGGTCCTTCAGCACAAGCCCCTCTCACTCAGTGTCAACCAATCCAGCTCCACCCACTCGATTACATCCCTGTCCATTGTCACAGAACCCAGGAGCCCTGATTCTCAGACCCGGGCCTTACATCACCAGGCCAAACCGCCTCCCATTATGGGCATTGTAGAAGGGACCATTGGCAAAAACCCCTCTTCATTCCCCCTGTCAGAGACTGCAGCCATGGGTGACAAGAGAATGAGCTGAGATCTCCCCTGTGGGAATCCGAGGGGCTGCACATTTGGGGTTTCACAGGGAAGGCCTCTGGCAGCCATTGACAGAGTGTTCCTGGGAGGAGATTTTCCGTCTCTAACAAAGGGTTTCTGTTCCCCCAGATCTCAGCCGCTCAGCAGAATGCAGGAGAGCCGAGTGCTGATGGGCTATAGGGGTCCCAGGAGTCGCTGTGCGGCAGGTGCAGTGTCTGCAGTCACCATGGGCCAAACCCTGCGCTCCAGACAACCCCGGCTGTTTCCCTGGATTGCGAAGGGGACTTTGGCTTGGGGAATCAGTTCTGGTGCCTGTGTCTACAACTGGGATGTTTTCACGAGGCTACTCAATGGTCCATGAATCACCATGCGAGCAAGGGGAGAATGGACATTAGAGAGCGAGGCTGGGACCTCTGCAGAGCTGCTGCAGTCGAGCATCCACAGCCAGAAGAGATTCGACGGGAAACTCGCTTAGATGGGGGCCACAGCCGCAGCAGCTGTCTCATGAAGCTCTGCTCACGCTCTAGACAGCAGAGGCAGGACAAAGAGCCACACAGTGAGAGCCTGGGTTGCAATTAGCAATACGCCATTTTTTCAGTGGATTATGCTGTCCTGACTGTCTATTTCCTGTAAAGTCCACATCCAGCCTCCCTGGCTGACCTCAGTGGGAGTTAGGTTCTCCGTGCCCACAGGACAGGGCTGGCCTTACCATGAGGCGAACTGAGGCGGCTGCCTCAGGTGACAGACTGTGGAGGGCGCCACTAGGACCCAGAGTGTAGAAAATTGTGTCTGCTCCTGGTGCATATGTATCCTCTCTGCTCTAGACGCACAGAGATGGTGGCGTGCTGGGCTGGAGGAAGGAGGGCACAAGAGATATAACAGGCAGGCAGGAGAAAAGGTGAGATGGAATAACAGAAAGCAACAGGAGCTGCAGGAAGAGAGAGGAGGAGGAGCCTCTTATGTACCTCTCCAGCACCCCCAGGAGCCTGGACTGATTAACACCAGCTTCTCAGGGAGCTTCCTGTTTCCTGCTGCTTCCCTGAACCCACTTGAGGAGAACAGGCAGTGAATTGAGGTAGTAGGAGCCAGTTAGGCCCTTAAGACGCTGATATCTTCCCTCACTCAGGTCCTGCTACCAGCCTGCTTATTTGTCCTCTGGGGCAGCATTCAGAAAAAGAAAGAAAGCAAAAGAAGCTTTTCTATCTAAGCAGGAAGGAGCTCTCCTGAGCTACATAGACACAAATGTTCACGGTGAGCCTTCCGGCCCCAGTGAGGATGTGAGTGGTGAGGAGATGCCTGATCGTCCAGTTAGTCAGAGTGCAGGTGACCTGGCAGCTACTGCAGCATCCATATCTCCATCTCCAATGGATAAACCAGGCACATTCCTGAAGAAAAGTGTAGATCAGAGAAGAGTGTGGTGGAGGTGCAAGAAACAGCTGCTGCTGAGTTTAGTTCCTTAAATCTAGATGATCCAGGACGGTGGACCCACTTGAGCAGTAGCCTGAGGGACTTCCTTGTACTGCATGGGCCACAGCAGGTGAAAAACGTCATGTTCCCCAAAGACAATGACAATGTTATCTCCACACTGATATATACCTGCCTCTGGAGATTTCCATTACTTGCATCTGAAGAAGTGAGGTTCTTACCCACGAAAGCTTATGCTCCCAGTACTTCTGTTAGTCTCAAAGGTGCCACAGGACCCTCTGTTGCTTTTTAATGAAAAATATGCATCCGAAGAAGTGGGCTGTAGTCCACGAAAGCTTATGCTCTAATAAATTTGTTAGTCTCTAAGGTGCCACAAGTACTCCTGTTCTTCTTTTTGCGGATACAGACTAACACGGCTGTTACTCTGAAATGAAAATAGAAGTTTCCTTCCAACACATTACTTGTGTGAAATCCCCAATGGTGACAAAGTGGAGAGGCCATGGCTTATGTACTCAAAAACCCAGAATGCTGCATACTGTTTTTGTTGCAAACTCTTCCAGTTTAATGTTCCAGCCACATTGGGTTCTACAGGAGCAAAGGACTGGAAAAATCTGGCTAGAAATCTGGCATGCCATGAGAAGGCAGCAAATCAAGCGAGAGCATTCCATAGGTGGAAAGAACTTGAGATGAGACTAAGGTTAAAGGCCACCATAGATGATCAGCATCAAGAGAAGATTGCATCAGAGTCTCTTTACTGGCAAAATGTTCTGAAAAGGCTCATTGCCATTGTGAGAATGCTTGCTACCCAAAACCTAGCACTGCGTGGCACTTCAGATCAGCTGTATGTGCCAAACAATGGAAACTTCCTTAAAATTGTGGAGCTGATGGCTGAGTTTGATGCTGTACTCCAGGAGCATCTAAGAAAAGTCACCACCCAAGAAATGGACACACCCCACGACCTTGGAAAAATAATTCAAAATGAGATCATACAATTACTGGCAACAAAAGTCAAAGAGAAGATTGTGGCAGATCTGAAGTCAGCAAGATATAACTCTGTTATTCTGGACTGCACACCGACATCAGCCGTACGGAACAAATGACTTTAATGGTGCATGTTGTAACAACAACAGAACCTAGTGAAAATGTCCCTGCAATGGTGGCTGTCAGAGAGCATTTTCTAGAATGTATTGACATTGATGATACTACAGGAGCTGGAATGGCAAATATGCTTCTTAAAAAGCTGGAAGATATGGGAATTGCGATAGCTGACATGAGAAGTCAGGTCTACGATAATGGTGCCAACATGAGAGGAAAGAAGAGAGGAGCGCAGACACTGATCCGAGTGTTAAACCCTCGAGCTTTTTTTGTCCCATGCAGTTCTCATTAATTGAACTTGGTGGTCAGTGATGCAGCATCAGCTTCTAGCGAGGAGCTGATTTTTTTAATAAAAGAACAGGAGTACTTGTGGCACCTTAGAGACTAACAAATTTATTTGAGCATAAGCTTTCGTGAACTACAGCCCACTTCATCGGATGCATAGAATGGAACACATAGTAAGGAGATATATATACATACAGAGAACATGAAAAGGTGGGGGTTGTATCACAGGCTGTAGGTGCTCTTCCTAATTTGAAACAGGTACGTCAAAACTGAAGATCTGAAAAACAAGTCCTAGGTTAGAGAATTGTCTTTTGTAACTATAAAAGTAACCTACAAGCTTCAACCAAAGACATGCTGGAGGCATCAGCTCATCCACACATCTTCCCGAATCTAGCCTGGGAAAGAAGATGTGCTTGACCACATTCCCAGAATGTTAACACATCCAAGGGATTGTGGACCAAAGTAGAAGCGAGTTTGAAAGCTGGTGACTCTCTCTCCCCAAAAGATGCTCTGTCCCTAGCCCTCAATTTGAATCAAAATATTTCCAGAGTAAAATTCTTCTTCAGAAGATACCAAGAGGAACGGCCCTCTTTCAAAACAGCTTGCATCTTCTATTCTCAAGGACGGCTCTCTGTGCGGACATGGACTACCAGCTTCTGTGAGGGCAGCTTGACTTTACTGCTTTGGAAATAATGGCAGAGGGGTTCATATTGAAAGAGGATGTCTTTCCTTAAAGGCAGCTTTAGCCTCATTCCTGTCAACAATTATGAGAGCTGGTGGCCATTTTGAAAGGCTGCAATTCTCTGAAGAAGAACGATTCACCATTAAAACTTTCGGAACATGTTCCCCTTGCCTATGGAGTTTTTACACACATACACATAAATTCTTATGCATTAACCATTTTAGCAGAAAATTTCAGCTTTTTCTCAAAAAAAATAAATAAATAAAGCTTGAATGCTGGACATTTTTATTTCGCTTCTCTGGACTTTTTCAATTCTAATATATCTTTTTTTTTAGATAGGGCAAAAAGAACTGCACAAAGTATTCAGGGACTGAGGATACAATGTATTTATATACAGGCAATATGATCTTTTCTTTCTTATTATTTATCCCTTTCCTAATGGTTCCTAACATTAAGTTGGCTTTTTGAACCACCACGTCACTTAGTTTTCAGAGAACTGTCCACACTGACTCCCAAGATCTCTTTCTTGAGTGGTAACAGCTAATTTAGACCCATCATTTTGTATGTCTAGTTAGGATTATGTTTTCTAATGTGCATTACTTTGCATTATCAACACTGAATTTATCTGTCATTTCCTTGGCTGATCGTCCAGTTTTGTGAGGTCCCTCTTTAACTCTCTGCAATCAGGTTTGGACTTAACTATCTTGAGTAGTTTTGTATCATCTGCGAGCTTTGAAACATCCCTCTTTACCCCTTTTCCTAGATAATTTATGAATATGTTTAATACAGTTCTTTATGGAGCCCCGTTGTTTACCTCTCACCATTGTGAAAGCTGGCCATTTATTCCTACCCTTTGTTTCCTGTCTTTTAACCAGCTACTGATCCATGACAGAACCTTCCCTCTTACCCCATGACTGCTTAGTTCGCTTAAGAGCCTTTGGTGATGGGCTTGGTCAAAGGTTTTTGGAAAGTCCGGGTACACTATATCCATCGGATCACCCTTGTCTATATGTTTGTTGACCTCACTCCAAGAATCCTAATAGATTGGTGAGGCATGATTTCCCTTTATAAAAACCATGTTGACTCTTCCCTCACAAATCATATTTATCTATGTATCTGATAATTCTGTTCTTTGCTATAGTTTCAACCAATTTGCCTGGTAATGAAATTAAACTTACTGTTGTAATTGCCGGGATCATCTCTATCATTTTTTGAAATCAGGGTTATATTAATTTTCCTGCAGTCATCTGGTTCAGAGGCTGATTTCAGGGATAGGTTACATACCACAGTTAGTAGTTGTGCAAATTTCATATTTGAGTTCCTTCAGAACTTGTGCGTGAATACCATCTGGTCCGGCAGTAAAGACCAATGCAAAAAGTTCATTGAGATTCTTCACAATGACCTTATCTTCCTTGAGTGCTCCTTTAGCACCTCAATTGTCCATTGGTTGTTTAACAGGCTTCCTGCTGCTGAGGTACTTAAAAACAACTTTCTGTTTTTGTGTCTTTTGCTAATTGTTCTTCAAATCCTTTTATGGCCTGCCGGATTTTATTATTACACTTCACTTTCTCTTAAGCTTGGTTTTCCTCTGCTAGCCTTGGGACTTGCTCATGCAAAACTCCAGGTGACTATGAAGTGCTACCTTGCTTTGAAAAGGCTGCCCTGGGTCACTGTAAACACTTGCTGGGTTGCATCACCCCATAGGAAGGTAAAATCTCCCCGAGAGTCTGAACTAAGGTGGAGTTGCTAGAGGAGCTCACAACGGGACACAGGGGGTGCTGGAGCTCCACCAGCCAGTCCCAGAGCAATTGAGGCTGTGTGTCCTGCCCTTGGGAAAAGTGGCGACCCTTTCGACAGTACTAATGAAAACGAGCTTGCATGCACAGTGATTTCGAAATAAATTACTATGTGAATTGTTTCAAAGACTATGACACTATCAATAGTGGTTTGTTAATACATCTTGCTGTGAAGGGGACATTTTCAGTTAAGTAAAATAACAGGGAAAAAGACCTAAAAAGTTCTTTTCAAAAACCACCCACTGCCCCAGACCCACCCAAGACTTAGTTCTTTGGTCATTTCCATTGAAATAGGGAGGACCTGGGTTGGGTTATTTAGGGAGAAATAAATGGATTGATACTCTGTTAAATTTTTAAAGGACATATTTTTAAAATTAATTTTAACTCAGAAATTAATTAACAGATTCACTAGCAAATTCTCAGAAAATTCATTCTTTAGTCAGGGCGTAGTGCTGTAAATATGAGGAGGACATGGCTTAAATATGTCAAGAGGGAACAGTGGGACACAGACAGATTAGTAGGGGAGTACAAGGAAACGAGTTAATATGATCAGCATGAAAGGCAGTGACCTCAGCACACCACAGTGAATCTCTGCTTAAGTGGAAGCAAACTCAGCCTTATCTGTGGCACTACCTCCCTGCTATACAGTACATAGATTGTACTTACAGCAGGGGTTCTCAAACTGGGGGTTGGGACCCCTCAGGGGGTCGCGCGGTTATTACATGGGGATCGCAAGCTGTCAACCACCATCCCAAACCCCGCTTTGCCTCCAGCATTTATAACGGTATTAAATATATACAAGTGTTTTTAATGTATGATGCACTCAGAGACTTGCTGTGTGAAAGGGGTCACCAGTACAAAAGTCTGAGAACCACTAACTTAGAGCCACATGGACATTATTTTTTAGTGTTGAAGAAAAGTGAGTTTGTCATTTAGTTCTGCTTTACCGGTTAGAAATATATTGATAATTTTCATGTCAGTTGCATATATGACTATATTTTGCACTAAATCCTGATCTTATTAAAGACAAGTGGCAAAACTTCAATTGACTTCAAACTACCTGAACTCTAATAATTTATCCCAGCTTGATTCAAATCTAACCCTACCTGCTGATGAAAGCTGGCATTTACTGAAAGACTTTGAAGGATTTACATTAGTAAAAGGACGGAGTTTTAAGGTGAAGTGTTTATTGCTATTTTATAAAGCCAAGACAGATTCCCGGGAGTTTTCAGATCTCTTGATGACAGAATCGCACAATTAAGTAAATAAGACTCACGTTGCAGCCAGACATTTTGGGTACAGAATAATTGCCCTCAGATATACTGTTCTGTTGGGAGCGGGGGTGCGAGAAGAGATTTTTACTCACATGCCCACTATTTCTATTCCTGTTTTCTTGCACAAGGATCATTGATCTTCCACATTTGGGTGGAAGGAGGCCCAAAATAAAGCTCCAATTTCTGATTCTAGTCTATATAGACTTACATCACCATCATATCTGAGCATCGACCAGCAGTGTATTAAGTGACATGATCATTTGTTCTCACTTCTTCTCCCCATTGTTCCTGGGGGAATTCTGTACCATTGCACAGTGAAGAATTCACACCACATTAATATTATGTGCAGAATTTCCTCCCTTTCCCCCAGATTTGGCATTGCAGAGCTGCTGGCTGCCACTAGGGGCCGCTGGACCCAGCAGAGTCCAGCTCCCAGCTTGCACATAGGAGATGCTGCCAGGGTAGGGAGATGGAGATGAAGGGTTCCTGGCACACCCTGAAAGGAGGAGGTGACATGCAGGAAACTCCATACAAGCACAGGGCCCAGCATCAGGTTGTTTCTCCCTCTGGCTCCCTGGACTTTGGAAAGGGAGGGGTGTGAGTGTCTGGGCTTGGAAGGCTGCAGCTGGGCTCTGGGGGATGGGAGGGGGTGCAGGTGTCTGGGCCGGGGGGCCCTGTGGCTGGCAGGTGTTTTGAAAAATTACCAAAATAATTGAAACCGGTGTGATTATATAGTGTTATTTTGACAAATTAAATACGCAGAATTTAAAAATATTGTTTTGTTGCAGAATTCCCCCAGGAGTACCCCATGGAGAAAGCTCTGTCCAGTGGAGTATATTGTTGTGGTTGAGGTTTTTATTATTATGATGATTATTATGATCTGGTTTGCACAGGTTTTACATAGATGGAACTCCAGGGGATTTCAATGCAGTTCCTCTTCATTTGCATCTGTTTATAGCTGTTTAAGAGAGACCTGAATCAAATCTGACTTCAGATTTCAGTTTTCAGTGTAACGGCCTCGACACCCGCCTGTCACGAGCACCCCCTCTCTGGCCGATAAGTGCCTACGGTCACTCCGTTTGGAATGGGGCAGCACCCACTGGTTCAGATTCTCTCTTTAGAAGGACTTTGGTCTGCAGAAGCATTTGGATTCACCGGTCTTATTATGAAATACTGGATAAACACATAGAAATTGCCAGATTGGATCAGACCTGAGCTCCATCTAGTGCAGTATCATGTCTCTGATAGTGGCTAGTATCAGAGGTTTCAAAAGAAGGTTTAATAACCTTCAATAGGCAGATGTGGACTAATCAGCCCTTCCCCACATCCTGCCAGGATCTCTAATAATTAGAGATTGGTTTAAGCCCTGAAGTGTGATGTTTAGTATCCATACACTATGCCATATAAAGCTGTCAAATCCCTCCAGTTTCTTTGCAGTTCTGCTTTAACAGCTCTCCTAGGATCAACAGACATTTCCCAACTTCTCAGCTCACCCAGAATAAGAGCTCAGACCAGCAAGGTACTGAGCTCGCTAACCCCAATCCAAGGAAACATAAGCACATGCTTAACATGCTTTAGACTGTAAGAAGCCCCATTGAAATCAAGGACTCTGGGGCTCTGGTCTCAGTTTGCACCTCCAGTCGCTACTGTAAAACTAAAAACATTGAGCTACGGGCAAGTTTCAACCACATGCCAGGCTCCTTCTAGGATCCTTTGATTTTATATGTATGACCCAACAGGACTCTCCTCAGGAATGGAGAGATTGAAGTGGTCTGAGGTATCACAGCCTAAACCCTAGGCCCGCTGCCTTTCAGACCCATGACGCCCAGTCAAACATTTCCCCTCTTTTCCATGCAATTTGCTCCCTTCTGCCTCCTACTGCTGCCACTCCCTTTCTGCCCTCACCCAAACACCGTGGAGTTTTCATCTCCCTCCCCTGCCCCCAATACAGCTCAGACCCAGGGCAGGGGGAAAAGCAATTCTAAAGGCTGGGGAGCCTGCTGCGTGGCCTACAGAAGCAGCGGTATCCTAGAGCTGAGAACTGTGCAGGCAGAGGAAGGGGGCAAAAAACAGAGCCATACCCAGCTACTAGCACCAGCCATCTTAACAAAAAGCATCACTTAACCCATGACAGAATCATAGGACTGGAAGGGACCTCGAGATGTCATCAAGTGCAGGCCCCTGCACTCATGGCAGGACCAAGCACCATCAAGAACATCCCTGACAGGTGTTTCTCTAACCTGCTCTGAACAATCTCCAATGATGGAGATTCCACAACCTCCCCAGGCAATTTATTCCAGTGCCTAACCACCCTAACGATTAGGATTTTTTCCTAATGTCCAACCTAAACCTCCCTTGCTGCAATTTAAGCCCATTGCTTCTTGTCCTATCATCAGAGGTTAAGGAGAATAATTTTTCTCCCTCCTCCTTGTAACAACCTGTTAGGTATTTGAAAACTGTTATGTCTCCTCTCAGTCTTTTCTTTTCCACACTAAACAAACCTAATTCTTTCAATCTTCCCTCATAGGTCATGTTTTCTAGACCTTTAATCATTTTTGTTGCTCTTCTCTGGACTCTCTCCAATTTGTTCCCATGTTTCCTGAAATGTGGCACCCAGAACTGGACACAATACTGCAGTTGAGGCCTTATTGCAGCTGTGTAGAGTGGAAGAATTACTTCTCCTGTCTTGCTTCCAACACTCCTGCTAATGGTGGATTGTCTGTCACTTGAAGTCTTTCCAACTGGATATCTAGCTAAAAGATGTGTGAGAGCTAAAAAAAATAATAATTATGGGCTTGATACATAAATTATTGGGCAAGGTTTTGTTATGCAGGAGGTCAGATTAGATGATCACATTGACCTCTTCTGGCCTTAAACTGTATGAAAAATCAGTTTGACCCAATCAGGGGCGGTAAATTGTAAGGCATTATTAGGCACTAATTGTAAGGGTAGGGTGATTGCTTGGCATCTACACAGAACAAAGTTACAGTTGTTTGTTTGCTGTAACTGCGCTTTTTCCATAGTTTAACATGTCTGGATTTCTTTTAAGCCTAACTTTGACCCTGAATTCACTGAGTGCTCCCTACGGAAAGAAAGCCTGAGCCATTCATTTTCAGTTACACTGCTCTTGAGAGTTCTTCCTGTGGCTTAGCAAAACAGCGAGAGCTTTCCGTAAAACTAAGCAAAGGCAAATAAACAAATCTATGTAGCATGTTAGGGCACCAAGGAGGGCATTGTAATGAGCCCCTCTGTCCCTGGCTTGAGACTGTAATTGGAGGTGTGACTTCAGAGACTTGATCTCTAAATGACACAGAGATGAATATATAAAGGTATTTGGTGCCCTAACATGATCCCTTAGGGATGAAGAGTGATTGAACTCTCTCTTCCACCAGTAGCTATGATACAATACTTCTTTCCTTCAGTGGAGGTGGGATAGCTATTTTCCTTCAGTTCTGATTCCTGGACATAACTTTCCATTTTCTCCATTTACTTGGAAATGTGCTGTTTTTGCAACATTTTTGCAACTTGAGACAGACATTGTTCATTTTTCTGTCTCAGGATAAATTACAGGGGCAATGGATATGGTTCATGGAAGACCCTGAAAGGTCCAGATGGATATTAGGTAAGAATCTGGTATTATACATAGAGATGAATATGAGTTACACACTTCAGATCTGGAATCAGATTCAGATCCGACTTCTGCAACCTTTGAGGATTTTCAGATTCTGGGCTTTGGCTACAGCCAATTATAGAGATAAGTCAGGGCTGTAATTTATTGTTGTTGTGTTATCAATTAGAGGTCAATGCCCCACTGTACTAGGTTCTCTGGAAACACATAGTAAGGGAGAGTTCCCCCCCCTCAAGAGCTTACAGTCTATTAAACAAGACCGAAGAGGGTGGGCGAAAGGAAGGATTATTACCCAATTTTTACAAAGAGGGAATTGAGGCAAAGAGGAAATCTTTGCTTTGTCCAGAATCACACAGGAAGCCTGTAGCAGAGCCAGGAATTAATGGCCGATCTCAGAATTGTGCCCCTAGTGCCAGTCTGACCATTATCCAGTGTTGTGTATGCGTGTGAGTGCAGGAGTGGGGAAGACGGACACTGGGATCCGGTGGGTTCTGGTGTGGCTGATCTCTAATCATAAGGGGGAAATAACAATAATTATTTGCACTGCGGCAGCCCCAGTCATGCCCGTGTTTGTTTGAAAAATGTAACCAATGGGTAGCATTGGAAGGGCGGAGGTGGTAGATTATAAATTCTGTCTTCAGAGCAGGGTTAGAATAGTTTAAATAAGACCTGGTATAGCAGATCCCTCTTGGCACCTGCTAGGCTGACAGAGTCACTCAGAAACCCTGAGGTTCAGTAACCACTGGTGTCATTTACTTACAGGTTCTGTTCCCGTCTCCTTTTTGCCATACACAGCTTGGGTTCTCATGACTACACCTAGGAACACTCCACTATCTCTACTACCCCTCCCTTAGCCTCCCCCACTTTTGGCTTCCTTCCTCCCAGCCTTTTCTATAGCCCCAGGCTAATTGGGTGGGTAACTGTTTCCCATTCACCAATTAGGTGCAGGTTTTTCTAGCCAGCTCCAATTTGCTTCCCTGAATGGGAGCTGGCGTGACAGGGGGCTGAGTGACCAGCTCTTGCCCCGCCCCTGTCACACCTGGGCCCACACATTGAGTGATGAGGCTAAAACAAAATCCTGAACAGCTGCTCACAAAGTGGGCCCTGTCCATTCTCTGCACTCAAACTGGCTGGGAGCTTTTTAATAAAATGGATTTTCCCCAAAAAATATGGATTTGCCAAATCGAAATGTTTTAGTTGGAATGTCTCAGTTTTGATTAAACATTTCTCAGGTTCAGGGTGGAATTTCTGGTTAAACTCCAGAGCCATAGAGAGAGCGACCCCAAAATAGCCAAATCCCAGCTATCAGGGCACTCATCTGGGATGTGGGAGACCCCTATTCAAGTCCCTTCCCTGCCTAATTAAGAGCAGGGAAATAGATTTATATTGCCAATATGACAGGTGAGTGCCCTAATGTCTGCCCTATTTTCTATTCTATGGCGCATCTCAGTCTCTCAATCTCTCCTGTTGGAGCTGTTCCACTTTGTATGAATAATAAAGGATTCATTGGGACAGAGAGAGAGAAAGTCTATCTCGATAGCCGAGTGGTTGTAAGCCTGATCTGGGACGTGAGACCCAGGTCCAAGTGCCTGATTTGGAACGGGGTCTTGAATCTGAGTCTCCCTCATGTGCCAGTATGAACCACATGGGGGAACAAAACAAACAAAAAAATAGAAGCCAAGCAGCTGACTCTAATGATCTACTCCTTCTGGTGGCTGTTGTGAGTAGAAGGAGTCTGGGGACTATATAAGCCAGACCTAACTCAGCCCAGAAGAGTTAGGAGTAGAGGCAACGCCTAAGTAGACTGATGGAGTGCTAAGGAGGGGAAAATAAAACAGCTCTCAAAAGGGGAAGAAGGAGTTGTGATCACCTGAGGGGGGAATATTGAGTTTGGGGAGTGTTGGGCATGGCCTCAGGACCAGCGTCCACAAGAAAGTGTGGGTTTGCCTAGAGGGAAGAGCGCTATGGGGAAAGGTGCTACAGATGATGGACACAGCATCATAGAAGATTGGGGTTGGAAGAGACCTCAGGAGATCAGCGAGTCCATCTCCCCTGCTTGAACCCCAACTAAATCATCCCAGCCAGGGCTTTGTCAAGCCAGGCCGTAAAACCCTCTAAGGATGGGGATTCCACCACCCCCTGAGGTAACCCATTCCTGTGCTTCACCACCCTCCTAGTGAAATAATGTTTCCTAATATCCAACCTAGACCTCCACCACTGCAACTTGAGACCATTGCTCCTTGTTCTGTCACCTGTTACTACTGAAAACAGCCAAGCTCCATCCTCTTTGGACTTGGATGATGACAAATTGATGCACCCCTTTCTATAAATGTTACTACATTCTCCCCAGCATCCTTTCTCCCCCAACCTTTTCTGTGGTGGTCAAGTCATCCTGACCCACTAGGCAATTGCTTGGTGGCATTTTGAGTGGTGGTATCTGGGGCTTAGTTGGAAGGCTAAGTCACATTAGTGACGGTCAGCTGGTCTCCCTGGAGCTGTTGAAAATCCACCAGTTCATCCCTTATCCTAGATGAGTACCGTAACCACTGGGCTACTGGCTATTCGTGGGTTGGGCTTCTCTATCTCTCATTTTCTGTGAAGTTTTTCCAGAAGACCAGGTTTCATCCCAATATAGAATGGGAAAATATTTTGAAATCTTGAAAATGTTCAGGGGATGGGAAATCCTTTTCCTACCCATGTCTACTCTGTACCCACTGCCATAGGGATTGAGGAATACCCAAGCTGAAATCACACCTTGGAATGGTGCATAGATAGACCCAATCAGGAAAAAACCCAATTTTTAGAACCTGTTACGGTCCTTATGTTAGCTATCACTTATGGTCACCTAAATGTATTATTGCCCTTTGATGCCAGTGACTCTATAAAGTTGAGCAGATCTTTCCATTTAAGATCTAGCCTTCAGGAAGAAAAAAGACATTCAGTGACATGAATGTCTCTACAGGTACATACTATCCCTGCAACACCTTTCTGCTGGGGATTCACAGTGTTGGACACAGATCCTTCGTAGGACCCTTTCTCTGAGTTTCAGTGGTGCCAAGTGCCATCAACTCCCACTGACATTGTTGGAAGCTGGAAGAGAAAACCAGTGTAAATGAAAACATCCTACACCGTTCATTATTGTCTATACATTTACAAGAGATGATTTCCCTCCTTTCCAAACTAATTTGACTTAACAACAGAGAGGGTGTGTGGGAGAGACAGGGATGGCAAAGGCCTGTGCCCTAAGGGACATTTCTGGCATGGGAAGGATTCAGATTTGGACAGTCTCTCATATTGTGACGGAATCTCTGCACGTATTTAATTGAATGCAAAACAGTGCACAGTGTGCTGTGTTTCTGTGCAGAGACCGTGCACTAGCTCCAGGGAGAAGTGTGTGTATAACCCATAGTACATTCCTCAAGACACACTATTTCACAGGAGCAGTCAGAGTTATTACAAGGAATCCACACGTGGTCCCTTTTTGGCTCCTGTTTACTTGCAAATTTTGCTTTCCCCCCTTTATACCAATGTGACAGAGTTGATTTTCCTG
>NW_027054202.1:0-15000 GCF_011386835.1 Chrysemys picta bellii
TTAAGATCCAAGGAGTTTGGATCTTGATTCACCAGGAGTTGGTGGGAGGAAGGTGGGAATGGTTAATTTCTCCTTCTTTTAGATCCAAGGGGTTTGGATCTGTATTCACCAGGGAATTGGTGAAAGGTTTCTCAAGGCTACCCAGGGGAGGAAATTATCCTTGGGATGGTGGTTAAGCTTAGAAGTTTTCATGCAGGCCCCTACATTTGTACCCTAAACTTCAAAGTGGGGATACAGCCTTGACACAGGTACTCTCTGTGGATCACCCCACTCAATGCGTCTTCATTCTAGGAAGCAAGCCGGCTAGACAGTAAAACATCAGAGGCTGCTCCCAATACTACACTCAGTGTTTCCAAAATTTGTAGACTTTATGACCACAAGAGACCTTTAGAGCATCTCATCTAAGCCCCTGCATATCATAGGCCTCCTGTATAGTACAATAGTTACTTTTTGGGCACACACATTCCAGAAAGGCATCTAGTCTTCATTCAATGACATCGAGAGATGGAGAATCCACCACTTTCCCTTTTAGTGAGTGCCAGGGGGCTCCATTTCCACTTCCACTAGCTCGCCATTTACAGGGAGACAGAGCAGTACCTGCAGCAGGGAGCGGGAGTTGCTGAAGGTCCCAGAGGCGCAGCCCCTGCAGTGTCTCAGGCACCTGGCGCAAGTGGCGGATGATGCGGGTGCATCACTTTGGCCGTGACGTCCTCCTGCTGCAAGGGAACGAGAACCTGTCAGAGACTCAAACGCCCCGAGGAATCAGGGGGAATTAAGGGCACCTGGAACCAGCAGTATTTAAACTGACTACCTGCCCACCACTGAGGGATGAATTCACCTCCTGAACCCCAGAATGGAGTCTTCTTGTCCTTTCTAGTAACCTCCAGTGCCAACCCACCACCTTGTAGGGTGAGCTCCTGCTACCTCCCCCTCAGTACCCTTGACAGCTGTTCTACCTCCAAACCACAGCTCAAGTTATCAGAACCCTCTTCTCCACCCCAACCCAGGTTGCGCAGGGAGGCGGCCCTAGCAGGGGGGGCAGGAGCAATTCTGCCAGCAGTGAAGTGGGTTGCGGCGAAGTTGAGATCTTGCCCCAAGTTGTCCCAGACACTAATGCTAAGCCACAGGATGGCAGCATCTAGTGTCAGTGGAGTCCAAGCACTATTTGAACCCGACAGATTTGGATCAACTTCCCACAAGGGGAGGTGAAGAGCACCCCCAGCAACACACACACCACTCCTGGAGGTGGGAGGGGAACAAGAGAAAGGACAAAAGAAGTAAGAGATGAAGAGAAAGGAAGGAGGGATGGAGGAAAAGGTAAAACGAAAAGGACAAACCCTAATGTCCCCAGTGATTCTACCAGACAAAATTACAGGGAGGGATTAAAATTCTGCCACCTTGAACTAGTGTTTTCCATGCCTGCCTAGAATTCAGCTGGCACCAGATGGATCAGACTGAGCAGGTTCCAAAACCTCTTGGAGGCTCTTACTTTCTAAACAGGGATGTCTGTTTTCTAGTAAAATCAGTAAAAGGAAAGGAGACAACTCGAAAGAGGCTCCTGCTCTCACTCAAATACGTGAATCCTAATACTCTCTCAGTCCTCAAGAGAAACCTCGAGAAGGAGACTTCCTGAAGGAAAGCCACAGGGGTCTCTGAGGTTTCCCTGGCCATGCGCCCCTGTCCTGCCTCGCTGATGGCAGCATCTCTCTCTGAGGTTACCACCTCCCTAACACCTTTGACCAATATGCTGAGGTCCTGCAAAAGACCTTTGTGATATCACTGCCACCAATCAAACCCTTAAGTGCTAATGTCCTGCTGCTGGCCTGACACTATGAAGGTTTGAGCTACTCTCTGTGGATCACCCCACTCAATGCGTCTTCATTCTAGGAAGCAAGTGGGCTAAACAGTAAAACATCAGAGGCTGCTCCCAATGCTACACTCAGTGTTTCCAAAATTAGTAGACTTTATGGCCACAAGAGACCTTTAGAGCATCTAATCTAAGCCCCTGCATATCATAGGCTTCCTGTATAGTACAATAGTTACTCTCTGGGCACACACATTCCAGAAAGGCATCTAGTCTTCATTCAATGACATCAAGAGATGGAGAATCCACCACTTTCCCTTTTAGTGAGTGCCAGGGGGTTCCATTTCCCCTTCCACTAGCACCCCATTTACAGTGAGCCAGAGCAGTACCTGCAGCAGGGAGTGGGAGTTGCTGATGTCCACAGAGGCACAGCCCTTGCAGTGTCAACTTCCCACAAGGGGAGGTGAAGAGCACCCCCAGCAACACACACACACACACACACACACCACTCCTGGTGGTGGGAGGGGAAAAAGAGAAAGCAAGGAGGGATGGAGGAAAAGGTAAAACGAAAAGGACAAACCCTAATGTCCCCAGTGATTCTACGGCACAAAATCCCAGGTGGGCTATAAAATTCTGCCACCTTGAACTAGTGTTTTCCATGCCTAGAATACAGCTGGCACCAGATGGATCAGACTGCAGACTGAGCAGGTTAAAAACCTCTCCAAGGTTCTTACCTTCTCAACAGGCACGTCTGTTTTCTAGTAAAATCAATAAAAGGAGAAACTCGAAAGAGGTTCCTCCTCGCACTCACATACTTGAACCCTAATACTCTCTGAGTCCTAAAAAGGGAGACCTCGAGAAGGAGACTTGCTAAAGCAAAGCCAAAGGGGTCTCTGAGGTTTCCCTGGCCCTGCGCTCCTGTCCTGCCTGGCTGATGTCAGCATCTCTCTCTCAGGTAACCACCTCCCTAACACCTTTGACCCATAGGCTGAGGTCCAGGATAAGGCCTTTGTGATATCACTGCCACACCCAACCAAACCCTAAAGTGCTAATGTCCTGCTACTGGCCTGACACTTTGAAGGTTTGAGCTACTCTCTGTGGATCACCCCACTCAATGCATCCTCATTCTAGGAAGCAAGCGGGCTAGACAGTAAAACATCAGAGGCTGCTCCCAATGCTACACTCAGTGTTTCCAAAATTAGTAGACTTTATGGTCAGAAGAGACCTTTAGAGCATCTAATGTAACCCGCTGCATATCATAGGCTTACTGTATAGTACAATAGTTACTCTTTGGGCACACACATTCCAGAAAGGCATCTAGTCTTCATTCAATGACATCAAGAGATGGAGAATCCACCACTTTCCCTTTTAGTGAGTGCCAGGGGGCTCCATTTCCCCTTCCACTAGCTCCCGATTTACAGTGAGCCAGAGCAGTACCTGCAGCAGGGAGCGGGAGTTGCTGAAGGCCTCAGAGGAACAGCCCCTGCAGTGTCTAAGGCACCTGGCGCAAGTGCCGGATGATGCGGAGCTGGTGCATCACTTTGGCCGTGACATCCTCCTGCTGCAAGGGAACGAGAACCTGTCAGAGACTCAAAGGCCCCGAGGAATCAGGGGGTATTAAGGGCACCTGGAACCAGTAGTATTTCCACCCACCACCTGCCCACCGCTGAGGGATGAATTCACCTCCTGAACCCCAGAATGGAGTCTTCTTGTCCTTTCAAGTATCCTCCAGTGCCAACCCCCCTCCTTGTAGGATTAGCTCCTGCTAACTCCCCCTCAGTGTTCTTCACAGCTGTTCCACCTCCAAACCAAACCTCAAGTTATCAGAACCCTCTTCTGCACCCCCAACCAGGTTGGGCATCGAGGCGGCTCTAGCGGGGGGGCAGGAGGGATTCTGCCAGAAGTGAAGTGGGTTGAGGGGAGGTTGAGATCTTGCCCCAAGTCATCCCAGACACTAATGCTAAGCCACAGGATGGCAGCATCTAGTGTCAGTGGAGTCCAAGCACTATTTCAACCATACAGTTTTGGATGAACTCCCCAAAAGGGGAGGTGAAGAGCACCCCCAGCAACACACACACAAAAACATACACACCACTCCTGGTGGTGAAAGGGGAACCGGAGAAAGGACAAAAGAAGTAAGAGATGAAGAGAAAGGAAGGGGGGATGGAGGAAAAGGTAAAATGAAAAGGACAAATCCTAATGTCCCCAGTGATTCTACGGGACAAAATCCCAGGGAGGGAATAAAATTCTGCCATCTTAAACTACTGTTTTCCATGCCTAGAATTCAGCTGGCACCAGATGGATCAGACTGAGTAGGTTCCAAAACCTCTTGGAGGCTCTTACCTTCTAAATAGGGACGTCTGTTTTCTAGTAAAATCCGTCAAAGGAAAGGAGAAAACTCGAAAGAGGCTCCTGCTCACACTCACATACGTCAACCCTAACACTCTCTCAGTCCTCAAAGAGAGACCTCGAGAAGGAGACTTGCTGAAGCAAAGCCACAGGGGTCTCTGAGGTTTCCCTGGCCCTGTGCTCCTGTCCTGCCAGGCTGATGTCAGCATCTCTCTCGGAGGTCACCACCTCCCTAACAACTTTGACCAATAGGCTGACGTCCTGCAAAAGGCCTTTGTGATATCACTGCCACACCCACCCTTCCCCGGAAGTGCTAATGTCCTGCTGCTGGCCTGACACTTTGAAGGTTTCAGCTACTCTCTGTGGATCACCCCACTCAATGCCTGTTCATTCTAGGAAGCAAGCCGGCTAGACGGTAAAACATCAGAGGCTGCTCCCAATGCTACATTCAGTGTTTCCAAAATTAGGGGACTTTATGGCCAGAAGAGACCTTTAGAGCATCTCATCTAACCCCTTGCATACCATAGGTTTGCTCTATAGTACAATAGTTACTTTTTGGGCACACACATTGCAGAAAGGCATCTAGTCTTCCTTCAATGACATCAAGAGATGGAGAATCCACCACTTTCCCTTTTAGTGAGTGCCAGGGGGCTCCATTTCCCCTTCCACTAGCTCCCCATTTACAGTGAGCCAGAGCAGTACCTGCAGCAGGGAGCGGGAGTTGCTGATGGCCTCAGAGGCACAGCCCCTGCAGTGTCTCAGGCACCTGGCGCAAGTGGCGGATGATGCGGGTGCATCACTTTGGCCGTGACGTCCTCCTCCTGCAAGGGAGCGAGAACCTGTCAGAGACTCAAACGCCCCGAGGAATCAGGGGGAATTAAGGGCACCTGGAACCAGCAGTATTTAAACTGACTACCTGCCCACCACTGAGGGATGAATTCACCTCCTGAACCCCAGAATGGAGTCTTCTTGTCCTTTCTAGTAACCTCCAGTGCCAACCCACCACCTTGTAGGGTGAGCTCCTGCTACCTCCCCCTCAGTACCCTTGACAGCTGTTCTACCTCCAAACCACAGCTCAAGTTATCAGAACCCTCTTCTCCACCCCAACCCAGGATGCGCAGGGAGGCGGCCCTAGCAGGGGGGGCAGGAGGGATTCTGCCAGCAGTGAAGTGGGTTGCGGGGAAGTTGAGATCTTGCCCCAAGTTGCCCCAGACACTAATGCTAAGCCACAGGATGGCAGCATCTAGTGTCAGTGGAGTCCAAGCACTATTTCAACCATACAGTTTTGGATCAACTCCCAACAAGGGGAGGTGAAGAGCACCCCCAGCAACACACACACACACACACACATATACCACTCCTGGTGGTGGGAGGGGAATAAGAGAAAGGACAAAAGAAGTAAGAGATAAAGAGAAAGGAAGGAGGGATGGAGGAAAAGGTAAAACGAAAAGGACAAACCCTAATGTCCCCAGTGATTCTACCAGACAAAATTACAGGGAGGGATTAAAATTCTGCCACCTTGAACTAGTGTTTTCCATGCCTAGAATTCAGCTGGCACCAGATGGATCAGACTGAGCAGGTTCCAAAACCTCTTGGAGGCTCTTACTTTCTAAACAGGGATGTCTGTTTTCTAGTAAAATCAGTAAAAGGAAAGGAGAGAACTCGAAAGAGGCTCCTGCTCTCACTCAAATACGTGAATCCTAATACTCTCTCAGTCCTCAAGAGAAACCTCGAGAAGGAGACTTGCTGAAGCAAAACCACAGGGGCTCTGAGGTTTCCCTGGCCATGCGCCCCTGTCCTGCCTCGCTGATGGCAGCATCTCTCTCTAAGGTTACCACCTCCCTAACACCTTTGACCAATATGCTGAGGTCCTGCAAAAGACCTTTGTGATATCACTGCCACCAATCAAACCCTTAAGTGCTAATGTCCTGCTGCTGGCCTGACACTATGAAGGTTTGAGCTACTCTCTGTGGATCACCCCACTCAATGCGTCTTCATTCTAGGAAGCAAGTGGGCTAGACAGTAAAACATCAGAGGCTGCTCCCAATGCTACACTCAGTGTTTCCAAAATTAGTAGACTTCATGGCCACAAGAGACCTTTAGAGCATCTAATCTAAGCCCCTGCATATCATAGGCTTCCTGTATAGTACAATAGTTACTCTTTGGGCACACACATTTCAGAAAGGCATCTAGTCTTCATTCAATGACATCAAGAGATGGAGAATCCACCACTTTCCCTTTTAGTGAGTGCCAGGGGACTCCATTTCCCCTTCCACTAGCTCCCCATTTACAGTGAGCCAGAGCAGTACCTGCAGTAGGGAGAGGGAGTTGCTAAGGCCTCAGAGGAACAGCCCCTGCAGTGTCTCAGGCACATGGCGTAAGTGCCGGATGATGCGGAGCTGGTGCATCCCTTTGGCCGTGACGTCCTCCTCCTGCAAGGGAACGAGAACCTGTCAGAGACTCAAATGCCCCGAGGAATCAGGGGCAATTAAGGACACCTGGAACCAGCAGTATTTACACCCAGCACCTGCCCACCACTGAGGGATGAATTCACCTCCTGAACCCCAGAATGGAGTCGTCTTCTCCTTTCTAGTAATCTCCAGTGCCAACCCCCGTCCTTGTAGGGTGAGCTCCTGCTACCTCCCCCTCAGTGCCCTTGACAGCTGTTCCACCTCCAAACCACAGCTCAAGTTATCAGAACCCTCTTCTCCACCCCAACCCAGGTTGGCCAGGGAGGTGGCTCTAGCACGGGGGGCAGGTGGGATTCTGGCAGCAGTGAAGTGGGTTGCGGGGAGGTTGAGATCTTGCCCCTAGTCATCCCAGACACTAATGCTAAACCACACGATGGCAGCATCTAGTGTCAGTGGAGTCCAAGCACTATTTCAACCATACAGTTTTGGATCAACTCCCAACAAGGGGAGGTGAAGAGCACCCCCAGCAACACACACACACACACACACACACATATACCACTCCTGGTGGTGGGAGGGGAACAAGAGAAAGGACAAAAGAAGTAAGAGATAAAGAGAAAGGAAGGAGGGATGGAGGAAAATGTAAAACGAAAAGGACAAACCCTAATGTCCCCAGTGATTCTACCAGACAAAATTACAGGGAGGGATTAAAATTCTGCCACCTTGAACTAGTGTTTTCCATGCCTGCCTAGAATTCAGCTGGCACCAGATGGATCAGACTGAGCAGGTTCCAAAACCTCTTGGAGGCTCTTACCTTCTAAACAGGGATGTCTGTTTTCTAGTAAAATCAGTAAAAGGAAAGGAGACAACTCGAAAGAGGCTCCTGCTCTCACTCAAATACGTGAATCCTAATACTCTCTCAGTCCTCAAGAGAAACCTCGAGAAGGAGACTTGCTGAAGCAAAGCCACAGGGGTCTCTGAGGTTTTCCTGGCCATGCGCACCTGTCCTGCCTCGCTGATGGCAGCATCTCTCTCTGACGTTACCACCTCCCTAACACCTTTGACCAATATGCTGAGGTCCTGCAAAAGACCTTTGTGATATCACTGCCACCAATCAAACCCTTAAGTGCTAATGTCCTGCTGCTGGCCTCACACTATGAAGGTTTGAGCTACTCTCTGTGGATCACCCCACTCAATGCGTCTTCATTCTAGGAAGCAAGTGGGCTAGACAGTAAAACATCAGAGGCTGCTCCCAATGCTACACTCAGTGTTTCCAAAATTAGTAGACTTTATGGCCACAAGAGACCTTTAGAGCATCTAATCTAAGCCCCTGCATATCATAGGCTTCCTGTATAGTACAATAGTTACTCTTTGGGCACACACATTGCAGATAGGCATCTAGTCTTCATTCAATGACATCAAGAGATGCAGAATCCACCACTTTCCCTTTTAGTGAGGGCCAGGGGGTTCCATTTCCCCTTCCACTAGCACCCCATTTACAGTGAGCCAGAGCAGTACCTGCAGCAGGGAGTGGGAGTTGCTGATGTCCACAGAGGCACAGCCCTTGCAGTGTCAACTTCCCACAAGGGGAGGTGAAGAGCACCCCCAGCAACACACACACACACACACCACTCCTGGTGGTGGGAGGGGAACAAGAGAAAGCAAGGAGGGATGGAGGAAAAGGTAAAACGAAAAGGACAAACCCTAATGTCCCCCGTGATTCTACGGCACAAAATCCCAGGTGGGCTATAAAATTCTGCCAACTTGAACTAGTGTTTTCCATGCCTAGAATTCAGCTGGCACCAGATGGATCAGACTGCAGACTGAGCAGGTTAAAAACCTCTCCAAGGTTCTTACCTTCTCAACAGGCACGTCTGTTTTCTAGTAAAATCAATAAAAGGAGAAACTCGAAAGAGGTTCCTCCTCGCACTCACATACTTGAACCCTAATACTCTCTGAGTCCTAAAAAGGGAGACCTCGAGAAGGAGACTTGCTAAAGCAAAGCCAAAGGGGTCTCTGAGGTTTCCCTGGCCCTGCGCTCCTGTCCTGCCTGGCTGATGTCAGCATCTCTCTCTCAGGTAACCACCTCCCTAACACCTTTGATCCATAGGCTGAGGTCCAGGATAAGGCCTTTGTGATATCACTGCCACACCCAACCAAACCCTAAAGTGCTCATGTCCTGCTACTGGCCTGACACTTTGAAGGTTTGAGCTACTCTCTGTGAATCACCCCACTCAATGAATCCTCATTCTAGGAAGCAAGCTAGCTAGACAGTAAAACATCAGAGGCTGCTCCCAATACTACACTCAGTGTTTCCAAAAGTAGGAGACTTTCTGGCCAGAAGAGACCTTTACAGCATCTCATCTAACCCCCTCCATATCATAGGCTTCCAGTATAGTACAATAGTTACTTTTTGGGCACACACATTCCAGAAAGGCATCTAGTCTTCAATCAATGACATCAAGAGTTGGAGAATCCACCACTTTCCCTTTTAGTGAGTGCCAGGGGGCTCCATTTCCCCTTCCACTAGCTCCCCATTTACAGTGAGCCAGAGCAGTACCTGCAGCAGGGAGAGGGAGTTGCTAAGGCCTCAGAGGAACAGCCCCTGCAGTGTCTCAGGCACATGGCGTAAGTGCCGGATGATGCGGAGCTGGTGCATCGCTTTGGCCGTGACGTCCTCCTGCTGCAAGGGAACGAGAACCTGTCAGAGACTCAAATGCCCCGAGGAATCAGGGGCAATTAAGGACACCTGGAACCAGCAGTATTTACACCCAGCACCTGCCCATCAATGAGAGATGAATTCACCTCCTGAACCCCAAAATGGAGTCTTCTTGTCCTTTCTAGAAACCTCCAGAGCCAACCCCCCTCCTTGTAGGGTGAGCTCCTGCTACCTCCTGCTCAGTGTCCTTCACAGATATTCCACCTCCAAACCACAGCTCAAGTCATCAGAACCCTCTTCTCCACCCCGACACAGGTTGGGCTGGGAGGCGGCTCTAACAGGGTGTGCAGGAGGGATTCTGCCAGCAGTGAAGTGGGTTGCAGGGAGGTTGAGATCTTGACCCAAGTCATCCCAGACACTAATGCTAAGTCACACAATGGCAGCATCTACTGTCAGTGGGGTCCAAGCACTATTTCAACCCCACAGTTTTGGATCAACTCCCCACAAGGGGAGGAGAAGAGAACCATCAGCACCACACACACACACACACACACACACACACACACACACCACTCCTGGTGGTGTGAGGGGAACAAGAGAAAGGACAAAAGAAGTAAGAGATGAAGAGAAAGGAAGGAGGGATGGAGGAAAAGGTAAAAGGAAAAGGACAAACCCTAATGTCCCCATGTCGGACATCAGGAATGGTAACATACATAAGCCAGTATGTGAACACTTCAATCTCCCTGGTCATTCTATTACAGATTTAAAAGTCACTATCATTGAACAAAAAAAACTTCAGAAACAGACTTCAAAGAGAAACAGCAGAACTAAAATTCATTTGCAAATTCAACACCATTAATCTGGGCTTGAATAGGGACTGGGAGTGGCTGGCTCACTACAGAAGCAGCTTTTCCTCTCCTGGAATTGACACCTCCTCATCTATTATTGGGAGTGGACTACATCCACCCTGATTTTTGAATTGGCCCTGTCAACACTGGTTCTCCACTTGTGAAGTAACTCCCTGCTCTCCATGTGTCAGTATATAATGCCTGCATCTGTAACTTTCACTCTATGCATCCCAAGAAGTGAGGTTTTTACTCACGAAAGCTTATGCCCAAATAAATCTGTTAGTCTTTAAGGTGCCACCAGACTCCTTGTTGTTTTTGTAGATACAGACTAACATGGCTACCCCCTGATACTTGACACCATGCAAGGCACTAAATTTAGCCGTATGGAGTGGAAATCCATCAACCTCAACAAAAAACTTGCACAGATACAGACAGACATCATCTTCCTCTCCAAATGCAAACAGATGGACATCATACCAAAAGGACGGAAGGTCAAAAATCCATTGCAATCAACATACTACACTGAGTATGGTGAGAGATTGTGCCACACACTCTCTCAAAGAAACTGAGGAACCACCTGATCAGCATCCTGTACAGCAGACAGGAGAAGATCAAGAATGAGCTCTCAGAACTGGAGACTCTCATACAATACCAGCCTTCTACACAAACTTCCACGTGGCTGGACTTTACAAAAATGAGACAAGCCATTTACAATGCACACTTCACTTCTCTACAGAGGAAAAAGGACTGTAAGTTATCTAAACTAATACCTGCCACTAGGGGCTATAACAATGGTACCCTCAACTCATCTAACAACATTGTCAATCTTTCCAACCACACGCTTAGCCCAGCAGAAGAGTCTGTCCTATCTCGGGGACTCTCTTTCTGTCCCACCGTCCCCACGAACATGATACAGTTCTGCGGTGATCTGGAAGCCTACTTTCCTCGTCTCCGACTCAAGGAATATTTTCAACGCACCACTGAACAGTGCACTGACCCACAGGAACCCTCCTACCAACACTACAAAAAGAAGAATTCTGCGTGGACTCCTCCTGACGGTCGAAATGACAGACTGGACCTCTACATAGAGTGTTTCCGCAGACGTGCACAGGCTGAAATTGTGGACAAACAACATCACTTGTCCCATAACCTCAGCTGTACAGAACGCAATGCCATCCACAGCCTCAGAAACAACTCTGACATTATCATCAAAGGGGCTGACAAAGGAGGTGCTGTAGTCATAATGAACAGGTCAGATTACGAACAGGAGGCTGCCAGGCAATTCTCCAAGACCACATTCTACAGGCCACTATCCACTGATCCCACTGAGGAATACCAAAAGAAACTACACCATCTGCTCAAGAAACTCCCAGCTACAGTACGGGAACAAATCTACATGGACACACCCCCAGAACCCCGACCAGGGGTATTCTATCTGCTACCCAAGATCCATAAGCCCGGAAACCCTGGACGCCCCATCATCTCAGGCATTGGCACTCTGACGGCAGGATTATCTGGCTATTTGGCCTCTCTCCTCAGGCCCTATGCTACCAGCACTCCCAGCTATCTTCGAGACACCACCAACTTCCTGAGGAAACTACTGTGACAGCGTACCCCATAAGGCTTCATGGGGGGACGTTTATAAATGTATGTATGATATAACTGGCTGTATGCTTGCTTGATTTCTAAGTAAGCTCTGTGAGGCATTTGGTCAGCTTCTTTAGGAAGGAATTCACCAGGTTAAGTACCTGATCAGGAAACACTTGGGGAACAATGCATCTTGGAATGCTCCAATCCACATGAGAAGTCTTCCTGGAGACATGCAAGATGCCATATGGACAATGGCGTCGGCCTGCAAAGACTGAGTCATGCAGGGGCATGTGACTTGCCCAGGTGACTCCAAAACTCCATCTTGGAGCTGGACTTTGCAGAGGAGGGAGAAGGGGGGTCTCCACCCACAAGAGAGAGTCTATTTAAACCCAGGGGAGACCCCTCCATTTGGTCTTCAGCTGGCTAAAGAAGGAGCCTCTCCACCCCCCACCCTCCCCCAGGATACTTGAAGGAGACTAAAACAAAGGACAGTAACTGCAGGGGGTGTGAGTGATTGCTGGACCCAGGCTAAAAGGAGATTAGCCTGTAAAAGGGAGCACTCTGGAACTGGTGAGGAAATTATCTGTATTCAGTTTGATTAGGCATAGATTCGCGCATTTTATTTTATTTTGCTTGGTGACTTACTTTGTTCTGTCTGTTACTACTTTGAACCACTTAAATCCTACTGTCTGTATTTAATAAAATCACTTTCTACTTAGTAATTCACTCAGAGTATGTATTAATACCTGGGGGAGCAAACAACTGTGCATATCTCTCTATCAGTGTTATAGAGGGCGAACAATTTATGAGTTTGCCCTGCATAAACTTTATGCAGGGCAAAACGGATTTATCTGGGTTTAGACCCCATTGGGAGTTGGGCATCTGAGTGCTAAAGACAAGCGCACTACTGCGAGCTGTTTTCAGGTAAACTTGCAGCTTTGGGACAAGTGATTCAGACCCTGGGTCTGTGTCTGGAGCCAGACGGGAGTGTCTGGCTCAGCAAGACAGGGTGCTGGAGTCCTGAGCTGGCAGGGAAAACAGGAGCAGGGGTAGTCTTTGCACATCGGGTGGCAGCTCCCAAGGGGGTTTCTGTGATCCAACCCGTCACAGTGGCGTAGTCGGCAGGATCTGTGCACAGTTGATTGCTTTGAGATACTGGTAGTGATTTTAAGTGAGTTTTAAGTGTGGTGGCTGGAGAACAGACAAAGTGGTTACTGGTTTGTTATTTTCTGTTTGCTTATTTCGGGCAAGGGAAGTAGGGACAGAAAAGGAAGCTCTCTGTTAACTAAGAATCCCCTGAGCTGAGTGCATCTCAGTTTCAGTGAACTGCAGAGGGGTTGTGGCCCAGCACAAGAAAGCAGGACAATGAGTACTAGTGATCTCAGTTCCAGTGAACTGCAGAGTGGTTGTAGCCCAGCACGAGAAAGCAGGACAATGAGTACCAGTGACGCGGCTATTAAACTAAAGCTGGCCAGGTTGGAAGCAAAAGAGAGAGAAAGTGAACATAAGAGACGGCTGGAACTAAGACAATTAGAAATTAGTGCCATGGAGGCAGAACATGCAAGGGAAGAGGCTGCCCACAAGAGAGCTATGGAGGTCGAGGCAGCGAGGGCGAAGGCAGAGGCAGCAAGGGCGGAGGCAGAGGCAGCGAGGGCGGAGGCAGAGGCAGCTGCCCACGAGAGGGCTATGGAGGCCCAGAGGGAGGCCCGGAAGCATGAACTGGCTGTTATGGAGTCAAAGAGACGAAACCCTCCCCCTGCTGGCTCCACTTCCCCAAAAATCCATAAATGGGAGCGGCTATGTCCACAGTATGATGAGTCCAGCGATATCGCCGAATATTTCATCACCTTTGAGAGACTGTGCACCCTCCATGCCATCCCTGAAGATCAGAAGATGACCACATTGATAGCAAAATTGACTGGCAGAGCTCTGGACATATTCAATAAGATGCCTATTGATGATGCTTCAAACTATGGTAAATTTAAGGAACTGGTTTTGAAACAGTTTCAGGTTACACCTGAAACCTACAGGGTTAAATTCAGGAGCCTTAAGAGGGGATCTGGATTAAGTAATGTGGCTTATGCCAATGAAATGAGAGATTTGGTAGATAAATGGGTGCGGGGGAGAGGCATTACCAGCTTTGAAGGGATGTGTGATCTGGTTACTCAGGAACACTTCCTGAATATGTGCAGTGATGAGGTTAAACAGTATTTGTGGGACAAAAAGGTAAATGCAGTGGGTGAATTAGCTGAGTATGCTGACTCTTATGAACAGGCCCAAGCCGCGATCAAACATAAACCACTGGCAGAGGGGTATAAGGTTGGGGGAAAGCAGAATCACCGTTTTACTCCGGGGTCTGGGAAAAAGGAGTCTGGGCAGTCACCCCCCCATTCTCCTGTTACTCGTCCCAAATTTCCTACACAAGCCGGGGATCCCAGAAGGTGCTTTCACTGCAATTCCCCAGGGCACCTGAGGAGTAGCTGTCCCAAATTGAAGGAGAGTAAACCTCCCTTGTCCCATGTTAGCTCGGTTGCCTTCAGCCCTGAGGGCCCAGAGGGCACCCCCACCTCTTATCACACCAGCTTGGTGGACATGGGGCCTGGTGAAGCGGACAGGGAACACATCAAGGTCGTCAAGATTGATGGCATGGAGTGTCTGGGATGGAGGGATACGGCGGCTCAGTTCTCTCTGGTTCGACCGAGTGTGGTCCCAGACACTAGTGTCCTGACTGGGCAGATGACCCACATTAAGGGGGTGGGGCCACAGAGGTTCCCTGTGCCCCTGGCTAAGGTTCATGTGGAATGGGAAGGTAGGGAAAGGGATTTACTGGTGGGGATGCTCGAGGACATCCCCGCGGACATGTTGCTGGGAAATGATTTTTTCAGCAGAACTAGGACTGTTAGTGTGGTAACTCGCAGCATGAAGAAAGGCTGTGAGGGGGAGGCTGTTCCGGCTGATGACTGTAGGTCTGATGCAGCTGAACAGCCAACCCCTCCTGCCCCAGGGAACATGGTAGTGGGTGACTCAGAGGGAGCCCCCAGGGATGGGGCGGGGACCTTGGAACCCATAGGGGAGTTGGGGGAAGGTCTCAGTGACAGGACAGTGCAGGGAGGCGGGGTACTTCCAAATATGGGAGAGACAGAGCCAGGCCTCTGTCTGGCTGAGGACAACAGGCTCCCAGGGGTGGGGGCAGGGGAGATGCAGTCAGTGCCCAGGGACGGGGACGCTATCTCAAGGGTTGTCTGTCAGGAATTTGCAGCTAGACAAAGGGCGGACCCCTCCCTTGAAAGTATAAGACAGTGTATCTCGGAGGGAACTCCAGGAAGGGAGGGGGGGGAG
>NW_027054203.1:0-15000 GCF_011386835.1 Chrysemys picta bellii
GAAAGGTGTATGTTCCAAAGGCAGCTTAAAGAAATAAAAGAGGGGTATTAATGGATAAGTTTTAGATCCATTAGCCCCTAATTACTAGCCACTAATGGACTTTTTCCTTTAAATTATTATTAAGATTTTACAACATTAACTCCATCTCTAAAAATGTTCTGTCTGGGAATATCTAACTTCTGAAAGTCATGAGAATCCTATTTTCATTTTGTTTTACAGAGAAAAATAAAGCTTTGCAAGGACTCCTTTCTAAGCTAAAGCTGCAGGAATACCAAAGCACAAAACTCAGGCTGCGGGATGTCCTGGAAATTGGCTCAGAAAGTATAGAAAAGTGGACTCCTCAGATGTTAGAGGATTTACCGTGGCATTTCCTGAGGAAAATCATGGCTCTGAATGGGACAGCCAGAAACACAAGCCTTGGACATAGAGCATGTGATGATGAAGACGGCAGTGAGGAGGCACAGATTGCAGGTGGAGATGTTTTTAGTTTTAGTGACACTGACATCAGAGAGTCTCTACACCCCCTCGATCTTCTCTGTGCTGTTCTGCTTTGCTCAGACAGTTTCCTACAGCAGGAGATCCTCTCCAAAATGTCCATGTGCCAGTTTGCCCTCCCTCTGCTGCTACCTGCCCTCTACACCCCCAGGTGCACCCTAATGCTGTGGGCCATGAGGGACATTGTGAGAAAGTGGAGGCCCCACTCCCTGGCAGACAGCAGAGGGTTCAGAGAGGAGAGCCTGGTGCTCACAGCAATGCCAACCATTTCCTTTGTGCGGATGGGGAGCTGCAGCTTCTCCAAGTCCAAATTCCTCAATGAGGTTCTCAGCCCCTCTCAGCAGCACCACGATTTCTTCATCCATCGTGACATGGAGTCTGGGAACGTCCCTCGGGAAATTACAGATGGGCTGGTTGAGATTTCCTGGTATTTCCCTGGAGGGAGGAAAAATTCAGATCTTTTCCCAGAACCCGTTGCAGTTACAAATTTGCGTGGAGACATTGAGTCCCACTGGCTACAATTTACCTTTTTAACAGTGGTCTCCTCAGCAGTGTTCATAGTTACTGAGAGCATCAGTGAGAGACAATACGCACTGTTATCATCTCTGCAGGGATCAGCCACTAAATACTACTTCATCCTCAATTGCAAGAATGGAAATCCCAAGGAAACATTGGGATTCCTTAATAAGTTGGCTCCAGTGCTGAATCTGGGAAAATCACAGCTACTGGTGAAAGACAGCACCACAAATAATGCAGGATTTGTGCAAAAACTGAAATCTGCCATAAAAAGCATAACGAGTTCACATCCCAAGAGAATGAATTTGGAAGCCATGGCTGTGACCGCACGTGAACTAGGAATCCAGGTAGATGAGGACCGAAAGGAATGTCAGATTGCAAGGAAGTGGGCTAGAGAAATCACTGTGGAAATAAAAGATGTGGCAAAGTACAAGAGGGAAATGCTGAGACTGCAGGGGGATCTCTGGGAAGAATTGGCTAAAGTGGAAAAAGAACTGTGCAGAATGAGAAGGCAAGGGGAGACTGCCACTGAAGACTATAGATGTCAACTGAGAGAGAAACAGTTGCAATTACGTAGACAGCAGGATCAATGTGACCTTACTGATGGACTGATTACATTTATTAATGGAATAGGACAATTGCCTTCAATGGAGAAACATCACTTTCTGAAATGGATGAAGTTTTGCCTGGATCACATTGCTCGAGATAATCTTTTTAAACTACGGGATCAATATAAAGTGAAAAGTAAAATGGCAGGAGATGACCCACAAGCGCTAGCCATGCTGGATAAATTAATATCTACCACTTCCTTAGGGGTTGAGCATTTCATGCGTGAGCTGGGGCAGTTTTATGAAGCTGAATACTCAATGGTTAAAGAAGGAGACAAGGCAAAATGCCAAAGACAATTCATCCATCTCCCAGGCATAGCAGCTGACCTGATGCTGGAAGGGTTTCCTATGGAACTGCTAGATGGAAATTCATCCAACATCCCACTGCAGTGGGTAACAGATGTTCTGACTCAGCTCCATGCCAAGCTTGGGGGAAGGTCCAGAATGGTGGTTCTAACGGTGCTGGGAGTGCAGAGCACTGGGAAATCCACCCTCCTCAACACCATGTTCGGCCTGCAGTTTGCAGTGAGCAGTGCCCGATGTACGCGAGGAGCTTTCATGTCCCTCATTAAAGTGGCAGAGAACTTTCAGCAGGAGCTGGGCTGTGATTTCATCCTGGTGATAGACACAGAAGGCTTGAAAGCCCCTGAACTGGCCCTGCTGGAGGATAGTTATCAACATGACAATGAGCTGGCCACACTGGTGGTTGGACTGAGTGACATAACCATCGTTAACATGGCCATGGAGAACGCCACAGAAATGAAGGATATTCTGCAAATTGTGGTCCATGCCTTTCTCAGAATGGAGGAAATAGGGCAAAAAGCCAACTGCCAATTTGTGCATCAGAACGTCAGTGATGTGTCTGCGCATGACCAAAACATGAGGGACAGGAATCACCTCCTAGAGCAGCTGAATGAAATGACCATAGCTGCAGCCAGGATGGAAAAGCAATGTAAAAAAGTGAATTTTTCATGTATTATGGACTATGATGCAGAGAAACACAATTGGTACATCCCTGGACTGTGGCACGGAGTCCCTCCCATGGCTCCAGTGAACATGGGATACAGTGAGAGTGTGTGTGAGCTAAAGAAATACCTGTTTGATTTGATAAAGCGACGGTCACATAATAGAGCCCCCAAGGATATTCCCCAGTTTGTCAAATGGGTGGAGAGCCTGTGGAATGCTGTAAAACACGAGAACTTCATCTTCAGTTTCAGAAACAGCCTTGTAGCTGAAGCCTATAACCAGCTGTCTATGAAGTATTCCGAGTGGGACTGGCATTTCCGCAAAGAGATACATCTCTGGGTATCTGAAAAGGAAACTGTCATTCAGAATCAGACATTAGAGAAACTACAGGCTGGTGCCTTATCCATGTTGAAAAATGAGGCACGGGAAAAACTGCAGCACGAGAAACAAAAAGTTTTGGATAATTTACAAGATTATTTTGAAAGTGGAGTTTTGAATCTCCACCTGATAGAAAAGTACAGAGAAGATTTTATCAGGAGTGCAAACTGCCTCAAAAATGAACTTAAGAGCTACTCCGAGAACAAGTGCGAGGAAGCAATTCAAATTCGAAAAGGCCAGCTCAAGACAGAAAACATCCAGACCTCATACATGCAGATAATTGAAGGGAAAGTTGACAGGGTCTTGGATGAATGTAGGAACAAAAAACATAAACTAGAGAATGAAGAACTGAAATTAGAATTTGAAAACATGTGGAGAGAAACACTGTTAGAGTTGAAGTTCAGCAGTTTACAGAAACGTGAAATTTATCGAGAGATGGAGTCCCAGTTGAGAAAGGACCTGGCAAATCGAGGGAGTGCCGTCAGGCAGAAGCTACAGGAATCAGGTAGTTTGTTGTATTATGGAATTGACAATTTCAAACTGAAAAAGGAGTATCTAGATTCAGCATGGATCAAAACTATGAAAAAACTGTTGTTCATAGGGGAATGTGAAACAGCTGTTCACACAGAAGAACTTGCTAAATCCTTAATAGATGAGGGTAAAAGATACACTGAAGAAAAGGTAAATTCCAAAGTGGACTACGATGAAATCTATTGCAGAGAATTGCTGAACATAATCAACAAGAGGCTCCAACAGGAGGATGTTAAAAAACTTGGCACTACTGCTTGCTTTGAAGTTGACCTGAAAATTCATATTCTGGGGGAGGCAGCTTTGAGATTTCAAAAGATGCATGAAGATTTTATCAAACAAAATGATCCTCAGTGTCATCTAGAGAAGCTGAAACCTCTGTATTTCTCCACATTTACTGACCTGTATTTGGAAAAAGATGAGAACCAAACAAGGGCCAGGGATTTCTGTGATCAATGTCTCAAACCCGCCTTGGTGGATTATATCAACAAAAGACTAGGAACAGAGATAGTAGATGACATTCTCAACAAGGCAGAGTCCATTGAATATGGCAGCCGGACCTTTTTCCAGTTCACTGTACAGAAAAAGCTTCTGGAGGAGATGAACTTGGATAACTATGTGAAATATATTAAAAACTATGAAAAATTTGTCAAAACCTGGATTCGGAGATATATGATGGATCATTACAGGGAAACTAAGCGTTTGGGAGAGTTGGAGAAAAAGATTCTATCTACAATAGTAAAGAAAGTGAGGGAAGTTTTGGAAAGCTCCAAAAATGAAAAAAACACCACAGTCTTAGCATTTTTAAGCAACTTTTGTGAAGTGCTGCAGCAGGACCTAGTCATTTCCAAGGACAACTTACTTGGGATACAGTTTAAAAACACAGCAAAAACAGGACAGTTTTGTGCTAATATTCAAACCTTTCTTCTGGATCTGGAACAAGAAATCTTATCCCAATTTGGTGGTTTGAATATTCAGACCAAACTCTCCAATCTGTCATTAAAACCCCAGGATGAAATCTTCAAGCGAGTATTTGGCTGTGGGAAGCAGTGTCCATTTTGTAAAGTCCCCTGTGAAGCAGGAGGCAGTGACCACAAGGAGCATTTTGCATCTGTGCATTGGCCACAAGGATTATGCAATTTCAGGGATCTTGATACACAAAAACTTGTCTATGATATATGCTCATCTGAAGTGGTTTCTGAGAACTCATTCCGAAAATCAGGCACAAAAGGGAAATTTCATCCCTACAAAGATTATCGCGTCTATTACTCAGACTGGCGCATTCAGCCAGATCCCAGCATTGAGGCTTCTGATTACTGGAAGTTTGTTTTTCAGAAGTTCAATCACCAGTTAGCTAAAAGTTATAATGCTAAGCCAGCAGATCTCCCAAGAAACTGGGGGAAAATAACTGAAACACAGGCACTGGAGGGCCTAAAGAAAGCCTTTAACATGAAATAAAAACATGGTGAGAGCCTGCTGAAATGGAATGCACATATATTTAAATGTTTTAAAACTTTCCTTAATTTTAAAAAATGGCAAGTTAAAAATATTCTGTATTGTATTTTTTTTAAGTCTCAGAACCTCATGTTCACTTCACAACTTCTAAGTGGAACTGACAGGTTTCTGACTTTTCATGTCACATGACAACTTATGATACAATTACAGACTGGCTGCTGTACAATTACTGCTAGGAACATAAGAACTGCCACACTTGACCAGAGCAGAGAGGACCATTTAGTCTACTATCCTGTCTCCGAGAGTGGCCAATACCAGATACTCCATAAGAAGGTTCAAGGACAATTGTGGAATAACAGAAGTTTCTTCCTAACAAATTATTAAATTTCAAGGCCAGCAGCAACCACAATAATCATCTTCTAGTCTGGCTTTCAACACCTTTCAACACCTGGCCAGAGAATTCCGTCCAATAATTCCTGCTGCGGACGAAATTATTCATCCATAATTGGTCAGAAGCAGCTCATTATCAACCAAGTAGTTTGTGGTTGAACTAAGAAGAGCAGATATTTTAGAAGGAAATCCAATTGCAATTTAAAGATCCCAAATAATGATGAATTTACCAATTCACTTCGGAAGCTGTTCCAGGTCAGTTACCCTGACTGTAAAAGCTGAATTTTATTTTCAATTAAAAATAAATTTAACTTCAGTTTCCAGACATTGGATCTTGTTCTCCATTTGTTTGCTAGACTCAAGAGGCCTCTCCTATCTGTTATTTTCCTCCTTAGTAGTTACAGGCCTGATCAACCTTCTCTTTGTTAAGTAAATGCATTGAGCTCCAAGTCTCTCAGTATAAAGCAGGTTTTTTCAAACCTTGAATCATTCTTGCAGCTCTTCCCTGAAACCTCTCTAATTTTCTAACACACTTTTTTTAAACTATGGACACCAGAACTGGACACAATATCCCAGTAATGATCTCATCATTGGCATATACAGAAGTAATATCTCCCTAATCCTCCTTGATATTTCTTTGTTTATACATCTCAGCATAGGCGCCGACTTCCCCTCTTCTCGGTGCATTCTTGACCGCCCCCCTGGCCGCCGGCCCCACCCCCACTCCACCCCTTCCATGAGGCCCCACCTCTGCCCCACCTGTTCCAACCCCTGCCCCACCCCCATTCCACCCCCTTCTCCAAAATTCCCGCCCAAACTCCCATAGAGTCAGAGCCTATGCATCCAAGATCGTGTTAGACCTTCCCCAGACCCCACGTTCAGCCACTTACTATCTTAGAGTGTGTCAGAGACTGATAGCAAGTTAAGGGAATGGGATGTGAAAATGGGATGAAAATTGGGGAAAAGATACTTTTTATCTGTTATGGAATGTTGGGTTGGCCATATTTACCCTAGTTAATAGAAAGTCTCTCTTGAGTTGCTGGAACAGTCCCCAAGGGATGCAGCTAAACCGTAGTCCCAGAAGGAAGATTTTCTACGGTTAAAGAGGAAATAAAAGGATTAAATAAAAGAAAAATAGAGACATTGATTGAAATGTGTAGAGATAAAAATCATCAATAACAGCATTTCTGGCCCAAACTCTCTGCAGTCACCCCAGTCCAGGACCCCCTCTGCTCTCCCTGCCCATGTCCTTTCTCAACTGCTGGCCTGATATGGTGGCTGGATGGGGAAGTGGCTCCCTCTAGTGTCTCCAGGGCAATACGCCTCTCTCTTCCCATCCCCTCTGACTATTGCTATCTCTGTCCCTGATATTTTAGTGTCACTCTCTTTTCCGTGTCTCTCCCCAGAGGCCACCCCTCATGGTCATCTGCACCAAATAGCCCCTGCCATCACACCACCCAGTAATCCTCTTTCCCTGGAGCCTCACCACAATACCCCCTCCCGAAAAACAGAATCATTGGCAAATCCCCATATGTCCCTTGGCCCCATTCTCCTGGGTGGTTAATAAATACCCTGGACAGCACTTAGTGCCTTGTGGACACCCTGACTCCCTGCAGTGAATGAGCCCCTGCCTGAACCCAGAGAGGACACCCCAGCTCTCACCCTGGCTCCTGCAGCACCAGCGCAGAGCTGTCCCTACAGAGTAAATGAGAGACCCTGGGGGCGTTGGGACTCAGTCCTCCCCACCCTGAGCCTTGCTCCCCTTTATCCCAGTCTCTTCTACTCTGGGGGTCTCCCCTGGTCAGTAGCATGAGTGTTACTGGGGCTGTGTGACCCAGGGACTTCTTGGTGCCAACTGGCAGAGGACACAGGGATGCATTAGGATTTCCGGGATCCTCTGGGCCTGGTATCTACATACTAGTTCACCAAAGCGTGTCATACCAGGCCTCTACTGAAAGCCTGTGTCACACTGGTCATCTAAATCATTGCAAAATGTATGTACAGATAACATGTAAGGAGTTATCTATATAGACTGAAACTTATATTCTTAAGGTCTATGACTTGGAACTGGTGAGAAAAGGTGAAAAACAGGTTTCTTTCAGACAAGAGATATTTATCGGTCTATCTACATGTTCGTTGAGTATTGTATGGTTCACAATGGGCACCATTTAGAGGCTGAGCAAAACGTTAATCAAGTGCTCACAGAGTGTCCTGGACAGGAAAAGACAAGCAGCGGGAGTTGTCCTACAAGTGCACACAATGGAGTTTTGGACGATAACTGTAGATAAAGAGACAAACTCTGCATCTTCCCACTGAGGAGACAAGAGGACTGTGTGCTTGTCTCATGAATAGAAGATCACAGCCATACCTGACTGGAAGGACTTGGGGCTTTTGCTTTTATGACAGGACAATGTCCTATTCATCAAGTTTAGGCTCGAGTGTGCATGTCATGATTTTATCTTATATGTAACCCTTTGTTTCTAGTATTTCTACTTGTTATCATTTGAATCCCTGTGTTAAATAAACATACTTGTTTTCCATGTGAACAAGTGTGAGTGTGGTGTATTAAATGGAGCTGTGTAGTGTTGTGTAACTGGTAAGATGCAGTTTGGGAACACTGGGTCTAGTAATTCTGCATGTCTGGTGGGTCAGGGGCTGGACACTCCAGGGCGATGCTCGAGGGTTGGTGGGTGCGTATCACTAACCTATACCGAGAGAGCAAGACCTGCAGAGGCCTAGAGGGGAGTGACCCCCTGGCACACACTGACTAGGCTTCCTCACGCGAAGGGCAGGTGGTAGCAAAGTGTCTCACAGCCTTGGGTATCCCTGGGAGGCATCACAGGGGAAGGGAATGGGACTGACCCAAACCCCCTGGTCCATTGCCACCTCCAGTGGCTGCAATGTCCCCCCACCCTGGAGCAGTAGCAACCCAGTCCTTTCATGGATGCTTGTTCGCCCGTAGTTGTATCCAACAAGCAAAGTATTAACAACTTCAACAGAACTTTATTTACAGTGGAAGTCTCTTTTCCAAGCTGTAGCTGCCCACTCTGTAACTCTCCCCGTCTCCTCAACTCCTCCCCACTCCTTCCTGTTTCCTGTCCTTTCAGACTCCCAACAGCCAGTGCTCCCAGTTCTAATAATCACATGCAGCATCTAAACACCACACCGGCTGCCCCCTTTGTCCTGTCAGCCGAGAACTGCTCCGCCTGAGGGGGTGGGGCAGCAGCTCCCCCAGGGCAGGGAATCAAGAGGGGGCTGAGGCTGCAGAGCGAACAGTCCTATCCTGAGCGCTGCCCAGGGCAGAGGGGCCCAGCTGGGGCTGATGGGGGAGTGGCAGCTGCCAGGGCCAGGGGCCTGGGAAAGGCCTGAGAAGTGCCCCCCCCATGAAAACCCCTTCACTAAATTCCCTCACAGACCCTGAGCTGCTGCTTCCCCCTGTACATTTCCCCCTCTCCTTCCCAGCCTCCTCTTGGCTCCCCCACATCTGCTGTCTTCTGAACTCTCTTCTCCCCTCTGATCCCTCCCAATCTCCCCCATCCCACAGGGCCCTTCCCCTCGACTCCCTGACTCCTGCCCCCTGCCCCTTCCCTTCCCCACAACCTTGTCTCAAATCTGCTTCTCTCCACCCTCTGGAATTCCCCCTTCCCTACCCATGTAAACTGTGTCCTCCCCCTCCATGGCCCTCGCCTAAATCCCCCCTCCTGTTCTTTACCCCTCCCCCTGAACTCCCTGCCCCTTTGTCCCCCGTTCCCCCTTGTGTCCTTGTGTCGGTTTAACTGTCACCTCATGCCGAGCTCCGCCCCCTTCAGGGCACCTAGGCCCTCATTAGCCTCAAGGGATGGGGGCTCATTTGCATAGAGGAGGCTGGAGAGCAGCCAATTAGGGACCAGCCTGAGTGCTTGGGGGGCTATAAAGGGCTCAGTAGATGGGGACCCTGCTCAGCGCTGTTTCTTTTTTGGGAGGTCTGGCTGCAGGGTGGGGAAGGGTCTGTGCCCAGCTCCACAGCAGGCAGGGCCCCAGGTGGTGGCTGCCCCACACAGATGCTGGGGTCTCAGTTTCTTCCTACAAGGGAGAATAAAGTAGCCGTTAAAGTTTGCATTAGAGTGTGAGTTTGTGAGAAGTTGGGTTGCATGCTGCTTTCAGTAACTGTTGGAGATGGAGTGTTGCAGTGTGTTATCAACAGTGCTGCAGATGATGTGAAGGTGGAAATGAATACTGGAGCCTTTCCATGCTTTAAAGGTTTTGTCTCTTGCAGAATTAACTATTGTTAAACAAAGTTTTCATTTGTGTTAATATATATTAGAAAGCAAATGGCTATGTAGCTAAATGGTCAGGCAGGTGAATGAAGACAATTATTCATTAAATACCAATAATTTCTCTTCTGGCATTCTTATTGGGTCATTTAAACCCAGAGCAAGAGTGAGCCCCAGAGCTAGGGGAGAAAGATGATTTAAAACCAGAGAAGGAATCAGACACTCAGCCAACCTGGGAGCCAAAAAGGAAGATGGTGTGATGCTGGAGGGTTAGGCCAACTTTAGGCCTACGTATCAACTGAGACTCTGTCAGACTTAATGCTGGTGAACTGTTGTTAAAATTGCAATAAAATATGTAGTATTTGGACTTTCCTAAATGCTGGTGAATGGATGATTCTAATACTCATATGCTAATTCTGCATTTCTCATGTTAAGAGTAATATCTTAGTTTGGATGTTCCATAACTCTCACCTGGCCGGGACAAATCCCCCGCCTATAAGAGCCATCCATCCTTACTGAGACTATGGCTATGCTACAGAGTTTACAGCAGCACAGCTGCAGCATTGCTAGTGCCAGTGCTCTAACCCACTGGGAGAGAGCGCTCCTGTCGACTTAATTATTCCAACTACTGCGACGTGGTAGCTATGTCGGCAGGAGAAGCTCCCCTGCTTTCACACTGGTGCTTAGGTCAGTGTAATTTACATCGCTTGGGGAGCGGGGGTGGCTTATTCACGCCCCTGAGCAACATAACTTATGCCGACCTAAGCTGTATGTGTACAGGGCCTGAGTTTCGCCCGTAGCAACAGCTACAGCCTTTAGGAGAGAGAGTGATCCATTGATACCCATTAAAAGGCGAAGTGCCTAGAGGAGCCACCTTGATTCTCAACACAGTAGGAAGAAACCAGTTAACAAGACATCGGAGAAGGGGAAATTCCAACCCAGAGATGAGTCAGGGATGACCTCACTAAAGAATTACCTTATGGATACCCCACCACCACCACCTTTTGCATCTGTGAGCCCGGGGGCCAGAACAGTCACATGGCAGGGAGTTTTGGAGATTGAAGTGAAAGCCTTATCAAGTATTGGAATGCATTATCGACAGCATTGTAGGAACTGTGATGGTGGCAAGGAATACCAACTTTTCCCTTTACTTCTCATGCCCATGCATTGAAAGACAATTGGGCTGCACAGATGTCACAGAGCAGAAGTTGAAAACAATGGAATTGTACAGAATGGACTATACATACAAAAGAATAGAATTTTGCTAACCAAAATTGTTCAACTGGTAATGATGGAAAAGAAGGAACCCAGTTTAATTCAGGACTAGATCCCCAGGAGCAGCAAGCACTGTTATGGCCCACCTAGATGTGGGGCTTAGGTAGCTTTCTGCTACCCTGATCCTGGACAGGGCCGGCTTTAGCAGGTGCGGGGCCCCACGCCGGGACGCGAATTGTCTCGCCTCTCCCCCCTCCCGCCCCAACTCTGCCCTGGCTCCGCCCCCTCCCTGCCCCATTGGATCCCTCCCCAAATCCCCGCTCTGGCCTCGCCTGCAGCCCCGCCCCCTCACTGCCCCATTGGATCCCTCCCCAAATCCCTGCCCTGGCCCCGCGTCTTCCCCAAGCACTCCTCACCTCTCCCTCCCAGGCTTGCGCTGATCAGCTGTATGGCGGCGCAAGCACTGGAGGGAGGGGGGAGAAGCAGGATGCACACCTTTTTTTTTTTTTTTCGCTCCGCCGGCAGCCCCAGACGTTGCGGGGCCCTCTTAGGCGCGGGGCCCCATTCCGGGGAATCGGACGAATCGGCTTAAAGCCAGCCCTGATCCTGGGAGCTATTATAGGCTGAATCATCCCCTCTGTCATACGTTAAAACAGCCTCTGCATGGCTCTAACTTGTCCTGGTGAATAACAGCTCCCAAGGAGCCAGCCACTCCACTGGTCAAGACAGCTGCAGCACATCACAGGCCCACCCTGCAATAGCCCCTACACCAAGACAAGGAGGGGTTATGCCAGCTGAGAGTCTGGCCCCCATCTTGCCAATACCAACTGTTCAAAAATCATATCAGGACCCCAAAATCATGAGATTGGCTTAAAAAGCTTTGATTTAAAAAACTAAAAACATTTGGATTCTTTCTATGCTGCTTCTGATTTTTGAGCCTTTAAGCTTTTCTTTCTCACAAAAGATTTCAAGCATTTCTCTGCAAATCTAAGGGCTAGAAACTTACTTTTAAAAAAATGAAAGTGAAGCTTCTCTTGTAATCCCATGAGTCCAGGAGCTAGAGCCTTAATTAAAAATACCAAACATCAGGAGATGAATGATAAAGTGGTGAGAGTGGGAAACACTACACAAGGCAGGATGAGTTTGGAGGCTGAAAGTTTATAAACAAACACACACACACACATACATCTTACTTGTAAATTGAACATATATAAATCCATGGTGCCACTATATAAATCCATGGTTCTCCCATACCTGTGTGCAGTTCTGGTTTCCCCATCTCAAAAAAGATATTAGAAATGGAAAATGTACAGAGAAGGGCAACAAAAATGATTAAGGATTGGGAACAGCTTTTATCTGAGGTGACATTTAAAAGACTGGAATTGTTCGGTTTGGAAAAGAGATGACTAAGGGGAGAAATGATAGAGGCCTATAAAATCATGAATGGTGTGGGGAAAGTGAATAGGGAAGTGTTAGTTACCCTTTCACATAACACAAGAACCAGGGGACACCCAATGAAATTAATAGGCAGTAGGTTTAAAACAAACAAAAGGAAGTATTTCTTCACACAAGGCACAGTCAACCTGTGGAACTAGTTGCCAGGGGATGTTGTGAAGGCCAAAAGTATAATTGGATTTAAAAAAGAACTAGATAAATTAATGGGAGGATAGGTCCATCAATGGCTGTTAGCCAAGATGGTCAGGGATGCGACCCCATGCTCTGGGGTCCCAGGCCCTAAGCCTCTGACTGCCAGATGCTGGAACTAGATGACAAGGGATCACTTTGGCTTTGTCTACACAGCCGACGTGAAAGCGCGGCTATAGGAGCGTTGCCGCAGCAGCACTTTAATGTGGCTATGTAATCGTGGCACCAGTGCTGGGAGAGAGCTCTCCCATCGCCATAAAAAAACCCATCCCCACAAGGGGGATAGCTCCCAGCACTGGTGCACTATCTGTACAGCCACTTTAGAGTGCTGAAACTTGCATCGCTCATAGGGGTGTTTTTTCACACCCCTGAGTGAGACAGTTTCAGCACTGTAAAGTGGCCATGTAGACAAGGCCTTATTCTATCCATTCCCTTTGAAGCATCTGACAGTGATCACTGTCGACAGACAGGATACTGAGCTAGATGGAGCATTGGTCTGACCCAGTCTGGCCATTCTGAAGTTCTTAAATTTGCATTGGAGTCCCTGAAAAAAAACCAGTTCTGAAGCCTACAGTGCCCTTTTACAGAGTCACATTTCAGAGTATAAATGATTTTAAAGTACACCTCTACCCCGATATAACGCGACCCGATAGAACACAAATTCAGATATAACGCGGGAAAGCAGTGCTCCGGGGGGGCAGGGCTGCGCACTCCGGTGGATCAAAGCAAGTTCAATATAACGCGGTTTCACCTATAACGCGGCTCCCGAGGACAGCGTTATATCGGGGTAGAGGTGTGTCATAACTATAAAGGGAAGGGTAACAGCTGTCCTGTGTACAGTACTATAAAATCCCTCCTGGCCAGAGACTCCAAAATCCTTTTCCCTGTAAAGGGTTAAGAAGCTCAGGTAACCTGGCTGGCATCTGACCTAAAGGACCAATAAGGGGACAAGATACTTTCAAATCTTGGGGGGGGGAAGGCTTTTGTTTGTGTTCTTTGTTTGGGAGTGTGTTCGTTCTCGGGACTGAGAGGGACCAGACATCAATCCAGGTTCTCCACATCTTTCTAAACAAGTCTCTCCTATTTCAAACTTGTAAGTAAATAGCCAGGCAAGGCGTGTTAGTTTTCCTTTGTTTTCTCAACTTGTAAATGTACCTTTTACTAGAGTGTTTATCTTTGTTTGCTGTACTTTGAACCTGAGACTAGAGGGGAGTCCTCTGAGCTCTTTAAGTTTGATTACCCTGTAAGGTTAATTTCCATACTGATTTTACAGAGATGATTTTTACCTTTTTTTCTTTAATTAAAAGCTTTCTTTTTAAAACCTGATTGATTTTTCCTTGTTTTAAGATCCAAGGGGTTTGGATCTTGATTCACCAGGAGTTGGTGGGAGGAAGGAGGGGGAATGGTTAATTTCTCCCTGTTGTAAATCCCAGGGGGGTTGGAACTGTATTCACCAGGAGTTGGTGGGAGGAAGGAGGGGGAATGGTTAATTTCTCCTTGTTTTAAAATCCAAGGGGTTTGGATCTGTATTCACCAGGGAATTGGTGAAGGTTTTTCAAGGCTTCCCAGGGAGGGAAAAATTGAAATGGTGGCAGCGGAACCAGAGCTAACCTGGTAGTTAAGCTTAGAAGTTTTCATGCAGGCCCCTACATTTGTACCCTAAAGTTCAAAGTGGGGATCCAGCCTTGACAAGGTGTAAGTCTCAAAGATAAGAGATGGAAACAATCTATTAGATCCAGTTACTCTAAAAGATCTGTGTGTGTGTGTGTGTGTGTGTGTGTGTGTGTATTTACAATGAGCCCTTCAACGTGGCACCTGGACCTGGTCATATCCAGCTCTCCCTACTACCCACCCCCTTAACCTGGATTATTGGTGCGGGGATGCTGGATTATCCCCTACAATATGTTCTGCAGAGCAGGCTGGTATCTCTGTGGTGTACCCTATGAGCTTCTTTGGGGTTGCTGCCCCTAGCTGGGGCACTTTTATTGTCAATAAAGGTCTCAGTCTCATTCGTGAGGAAGATCATTTGGATGGTTTGTCTGAAATTCATTCCTTAGAATGCCAACCAAGTTTCCACTTGGCTGCTTTCCCAGCACTTAGTTTCAGTTTCGTTTACTCCACTCTCCCTCTCTTCACGTAAGGAATGAGATAAGAAACCTCACTGGCAGCAGATATCTCATCACTCTCTTGATTCTAATGGGGAATGGAAGGTAGGAACGATTCTTCATTCCAGGGGACTAATTCTAATCAAGATCAGTGGGGTAAATCCTGAAACTCTCTCTCGTAGTTTACCAGATTGATTTAATTAAGAGATTCTAAGGCCAGAAGGGACCACTGTGATCATCTAGTCTGACTTGTATAGAACAGGCCAGGGATGGGAAAATTTACTGTTCCTCTGCGCCACATACAACAATCTTCAGAAGTTTGAGAGCCAGGGCATGCCTGCCAGGGCTCGGGGCGTCAGCCCTGTGGCGGGGTGGTGGGATTAGGGCAGGGGTGGGCAAACTTTTTGGGCCGAGGGCCACATCTGGATGGGGAAATTGTATTCAGGA